>NW_027466528.1:0-92500 GCF_050575085.1 Anarhichas minor
GTTTTCTTGAGCCCACTTTCCCTCAGAGCTGCTTCTCCGAAGAATCTCTCCCAGCGCTCCAAAACAAGTGATGTCAGGGAGAAGAGCAGGAGGCGCTTTGAAACGTTCTTTAAAGAAGAGAAGAGAGACGGAACGTTCAGACTCAACCTGCTGGAGGCTGAAAACACACCACGGGGAGTTTACTCTCTCCAGATGAGCTACTGGTACGTCCACCTGTCTCACCCTCCCGGTACGTCCACCTGTCTCACCCTCCCGGTACGTCCAAACCTGTCTCACCCTCCCGGTACGTCCACCTGTCTCACCCTCCCGGTACGTCCACCTGTCTCACCCCTCCCGGTACGTCCACCTGTCTCACCCTCCCGGTACATCCACCTGTCCTCACCCTCCCGGTACGTCCACCTGTCTCACCCCTCCCGGTACGTCCAACCTGTCTCACCCTCCCGGTACGTCCACCTGTCGCACCCTCCCGGTACGTCCAACCTGTCTCACCCTCCCGGTACGTCCACCTGTCTCACCCTCCCGGTACGTCCACCCTGTCTCACCCTCCCGGTAACGTCCACCTGTCTCACCCTCCCGGTACGTCCACCTGTCTCACCCTCCCGGTACGTCCACCTGTCTCACCCTCCCGGTACGTCCACCTGTCTCACCCTCCCGGTACGTCCACCTGTCTCACCCCTCCCGGTACGTCCACCTGTCTCACCCTCCCGGTACGTCCACCTGTCTCACCCTCCCGGTACATCCACCTGTCTCACCCTCCCGGTACATCCACCTGTCTCACCCTCCCGGTACATCCACCTGTCTCACCCTCCCGGTACATCCACCTGTCCTCACCCTCCCGGTACGTCCACCTGTCTCACCCTCCCGGGACACCTGGCGCCCCCTCCTGCTGCATTTAAGGTCAGCAGAGTCAGTCTGGCTCACTGGCATTTTTCCGTGAGCAAACACTAATTCACAGTGGCAGGTTTTTTTTTGCGAGAGCCTCGGCGTCGCCCCCCCCCCCCCCCCCCCTGCGGTTCAGTCAGCATTACACGACCCCCGCGGCGGCGCTGACCTCTCGTTTATCAGTGATACCCTCCCCGCCGGGCGGAGAGCGTTTCCAGCTCCTCTCAAATGCAGAATGTCAGAGGAGTTTAGAGAGTTGAGCTCAGGCTGCTTCCCCTCCAGTGATCTGTTGGACTGTGAAACACACCGAACTAGAATAAAGCTCTGACTCGCTTCTTCTTTCTTCTTCTGATTGTCTTGCAGTCGAGTGGTCCACAGTGTGTAAGTGAATCTATTTCCTATCAGATGTGACGGAGCAGAAATGCTTTGGTTTCAGAAGAAGCAGCGAAGCAGTAGAAGTAAAAAAGTCTCCAGTTTAAACGTTTTCTTATGTAAAGCACCGTCACCTGTGTGACTCCACTCAGTGCACCAGGTTCGTGTTTCACCTCTCAAACCGGCATTAAAACGGGTTTCTGGGTCATCGAATTGCATTCAGAGGTGTAGAAGAAACCAGATCTCAATTTGGACACTGGAGATACATATTAATAGCAGGTGACATCAGGTAATATATGTTTATACAATCAGGATACAAAGCTGCATTCTCTCTAGTGACCACCAGGGGGCGACTCCTCTGGTTGTATAGAAGTCTATGAGAAAATGACTCTACTTCTCTCTTGATTTATTACCTCAGTAAACATTGTAAACATGAGTTTTATGGTCTCAATCTCTAGTTTCAAGTCTTCTTCAATACAGCATGATGTTCATTTAGTACATTATGGTCCATTTAGAGTCAAACAGACCATTAAAGCAGGGGATGCTTTAGGGCGGGGCTACACGGTGATTGACAGGTCTCTACCAGAGACGTATACGGCGTCTCTACGTCACTCCTCCTCAGTCCAAATATGGTCACTTCCTGTTCACTGGTTGCAAAGATTCCTTTGCAATATAATGAATTCCTGACAGCTGTCAGATGAAAGTGTGAAGTGTCAGATTGTAAAATGTCAGAGCCTGATAACGGCCTCGTGATCAATTCATCGATGGGCCGTAAGGTTTATGACACGGCAGGAAAAAGGAGAAATATGTCAATAACTAGAATCCACAGCAACATCTTCAAATGTCAAAACCCAGCGAAGTATTCGATTTACAATGAGAACAAAAACACAAAACTCCTCACATTCATGAAGCTGAAACTGTTTATTGACTTCAATCAATTATTCATGATTCACCGGCTGTCACTCAGCTGATGGATTCATGTGCTAGTTGTTACTGTGCACATCAAACTGCAGAGAGTTTAACTGCAAACGCCTGCATGTGTGTTGACGTCGTAATAAGCTCCACATTCTCACACCTACACTGCAGGTTATGAGATCTCTTCCTCCCAACGGGCTCGTAACTCCGTCATCCGGGGCCCTTTTAAAAACAGCAGCGCGTTGTTTGGCCCATATCGGCTCGTGGTCGGGTCGTGGAGCCTCTACTGCCGGCCAGTAAAGAAGCGCTGATAAACAGGAGCAGGTGACAGCGTTGTGAGTCCGTTGGGAGAAATGAATCTCACAGAACATGAGACACCGTTATGCATCCATCCTCCAGAATCATGCATAATCATAAAGGAGAAGAAACTACAGGAAGAGATGACTCAGGGCTCCATGTGTGGCTGTAGATCAGGCTGATGTCTGCAGAATTAACTATGTGAAGAAACAGTCGAATGCACAGCGCTGACAATGAGCCCCCCCCCCCCTTCTGTGAGGAATCAGAGCAGCCGAGAGGTTCAGCTCCGTCCCCGTTCCCCCTCTGAGTGGAGCTCTGGTGAGAATGTGGCGATAATTAGCCTCATATCCACTTAAACCACCGAGCCGAACGCCGGCGGGTCGCTCATCCAAGCCACCTGTGGTGCATTATGGTCCGCACTCAGCTCTAATAAGAGCTAATCCTCTGTGATGTGGCCCCGGGGCCCCCATCCTGCACGCAGGCTGCGTTCAATGACAGTGGGACGTTTTTGTTAACCGCGTTACAGGTGGACCTCACTCCAAATACGTCCTCCACACAGAGGGGTGCGTTCAAGGAGGGACAAGGCAGCTTTTTACAAAACGCTACAAATAGAAAAGCAAGCCGGGTTCGGATCAACTCAGTGCACGTTCAAGAGGACTAATGCTGTCAGCAGTGTTGGGGATGTGAATCCAGCAAAGCAAAGATCAACCAACAGGCTCGTTCAACAAGAGTAATGGATGTTAATGCAGACGAGTGCACGCAGTGAGCGTTGCTACACATGAGAGGAGAGTGTTGCTGAATCAACAGAGGTGCGTTTAAGAGGTTGGAACCAGCAGGATTGAGCTCAAATAGTTTAATTTAACATAATGAAGCAGTCTCAGGGGCGCTGCAATGTGCACATTGTGTAAGCAGAGATCAACCGGTGTTACGTTCAGCGGGAATAATTGTTGTTATGCGAGAAAGGTGTTGCAGGAAGATGTGAAGATCAGGTCACCTGAGCTGCGTGAAATGCAACGTTTTACCAGCTGCACCGGTTCAACTCCGAGCTCAGCAGAGAAGAATCCGCTGAGTTCAAATGTTCTGTCGGAGCAGCAGTTGTGAAACGGGACGACAAACACGGCAGGTACGCCTGTTTCTGCAGAGAGAGCGGGTCATGCATTCTGGTCCCGGAGCTTCTGCACAGACACTTTTATTAGTTCACGTCTGAGTGGCAGATACAGAACGTGTCAGCAGGTGTCAGCAGGCTGCGTTCAAGGTGACGATTACACCTCGGCACTTTGATGCGTGGAGGAAAATTACTTTTCTTTTTTTAGGTTTGACATTTGGGATCAATGTCAGTCAGAGATACGAAGTATTATTACTAGTTCCAAGAGGAGAAAACTGTGTTTGAGACCTGAAATGAACTTCATCAGTTTTTAATGTCTTGAGAAAAGCAGCTGTTCAAGACAAAGTCATGTTGTTTAAGAATAAACAGAACAACCAGAATCTGATCTTCTGTGAGTGCTGGTTTCAACAGTCTACCAGCGTCCCCTGTGGTGCAGAGAGTCCCCGGCTTCAGCTCAGGGATCCTCTGGAGGCTCCGGTCCCACCGTGATGTGTTCACCCAGCGGGGTGCAGTCTGGAGCTGCACAGCAGCACTGAGCTCCTTAATGAAACTCTGTGGTTGTTTGTCACACTCGGCTCGTTTTGATCGGTCCTGATGGGAAACAAGCGAGGAGACGGAGGAAGGGAGCATAGAGAGGAGGACCGGGAGAAGAAATGGATGTAGGTAGAGGTAAAGACGAACAGACAGGAAATGTGTTCCAGCAGATGTTGAACATGCTGCAGGGATTCGCTCCCTCTCAGAGCATCATGGAGGTCCAATGTGGGGGATCAGGTCTGGTTCATATTAAAGGTGTTGGACAGGGTTGAGGTCTGGACATTCAAGTTCTTCCACGCCAAAAGGGTCTCCACTTTTATTTTGCGGTCCAAAGAGAAACCGGATATTTTTCATATTATCCATCTTTAAGAAGTCTTCATGATCAATCTGCTACTCAAGTCAAGCTGTCAGAGCTACGTCAGCATGGAGCCCACACTGTCACGAACTGCACTCCCCAAGAAATACGATCTAATTGTTGGAAAAACAACAATGATTTCAGATAGAAGCAGACGGACGGAACTACGAGTCTGAAGGATGTTCAGGATGAAAACAGGTCAACGAGATAAAGATAAAAGCTAACGTGTAAAAGCATCACCTGGAACAACACTTACAATCATTAAAATATACTCAGTTTAGCTTCAGTAGCTAGCGTAGCATAGCAGTGCTAATGCTAGTTAACTATGTGCTAACGTACTCTGCTAATGGTGGCTCCTCCTTCCAACTTCTCCAAGTGTCACTATTACACAACGTTAAAACATGACGAGCTCCAAATGCACCAAACCAGAACATGACGAACATCTGGAACCACTGGTGAGAGTCTGAGGAGCAGAACCGGGTAGCTGTGGGATCCTGGTCTGAGCTGGTTGCTCCACCTGTCTATACGTTCAATGGGCGGGACTTAGCAAAGGGTCAGTTGCAGGCAACGCAGCAACCACAAAGCAACTTGAGCATTTCTCCTGACCAAAAACGGCTTCGGAGACGTCGTGTTTCTGATCTGTCAGACGGAGACGGTACGGGGTCAGAGGTCATCTTCAGCTCTATTCATTCATTTGTTTAATCCTGATGAATAAAGTAAAGACTGGACGAGAGCGAGAGGAAGTGGAGACGGGTGTTTACCAGACTGTGAGCTGCTGATGTCACAGCTGAATAATGGATGAACTTGTAATTATGAATCTGTTCGCATACGGTGGTGGTCATGGAGCGGTGGAGCGGTGGAGCGGTGGGACGGCTAACGGCAGGACAGAGCCGAGCCCGACAATCCGACAGAGACTCAAAGACCCGACAGCCGGAGTGTGAAGTGTGAGCGGAGGGAAACTGTGGAGGAGTCACTCAGGTTTTAATGACGGGATCAGAGTCCGGGTGGACCAGAGGGCCAACAAAGACGGATCCGGGACATTAAAGTCCATAACGATCGCTGAGCGAGCGTTTGATTCCGTCCGTCGTGGAGTCGTTCTCTTCTGTGAAGCTGTGAAATATCTAATTAGAGGGTTTCACCACATCTGAAGAGTTGATTTCCCAAATGTTTAGTCTCTAATGTGTAAAGAAAGGTGTTCTGAAACAGAGCATTACTGTGTCAGACTGGGACTTTCTTTCAATGATTTCAATTACTGACAAAGACATAGAACGGGACTTATTGCTGCTGTTAGGCAACCCAGCAGACATGGATATCAGCTAATGACACCCCACGCCTCCACCTGGAGCCCTGCTGGTTAAAACCGTTAAATGATGGATCCTAAATGTTTGAGCTGCCGATGATTGTAACTCAAGAGAAGCTGAGGGATTCTGGGGGTTTTCTACTGAAAGATTAAAACGCTTAAAATGTAGTAAAACCTGGTGGGAAACGGTCAGTTTGGAGATATGCTGTATATGACCTCCTTGTTTATTATAACTAATCATTAAATGATATTGTTTTCTACAAGAACGTTTCCTTCATCTATGCAATTGCACAAAAGTGCATTTATTTCATATATTTATGATTTTAAATATATGTTTTTTAAATTTAATGTGTGTTATACAATATTAAAATTATTCAATTCACATATTTTCCTTGAACTTCCTAAACGTGCAGGATTTGAATCAGAATCAGGTTCTTGTGTTCTGTGAAGTCGACACGGAGCGGTATACGCGCTGAGTCAGCAGGCAGCCGGGTCACATCCGTCACATCAGACACCCAAACACATATCTCACTCCCCTCCTCCCACAGCGAGTCAGGTACGGGCGCCAACGCAAATGTGGAGTCAGCAGAAAGAAAAGCTCCACTTTGCATCTGAAAGAGAGACGAGTGTACGAGCACGACGACGACGTGTTCTCACACTCGAGAGGTCAGGAAGGAACGAGGAGATCAGAGGAGAGGGAATGACATGAGGGCCACCAGGAGATGAGTGGACGATCCGTTGTTATCGCATGTTATTTAGGTTAAAGGTAGAATAACGAATATGTATTATATTCCTTCATCGGGGGCGAGTCGGGCACTTGTGCCTTGAGTTTAGAGAAACTAGTGCAGAGAAAGTTCTGTTTGTTTGCAGCGTTTTCTAGAACCGCTCATCGCTTGTTGACTCCTGGGAAGTAAAGAAGAGTTTGGTCGTAACCAGTGTGTGACATAAGGGGGATCTTGAGGGGTCCGAGACCCCCTGATTGACACTTCAGACCCTCTGAAAGCCTCAAAATGTCTCTACAACAATAATCATATCTGTAACTTGCAATTGTCACTAGAATCTATCTTCAGGTTTTCATAATAGTGAGACGACTTTCCTCCTTAAATAAAACATCCATCCAAAGACACAAAAGGTAGCGTGAAACAAGTCCGTCTTCACGTCTGTCTATGGACCTAAACGGACCCCCTGAACCTGGTTCAAAGCAGGACGTCGTCTCTCCTCTTCTTGGACTCCAGGACGACAAGGAGAAGAAGCCGAGCCGCGCCGGGACGGGATGTAGTGACAACAATTCCATCTTCTATAACTAGTATCTACGATGCTTTACGTTCCTCTAGTTCAGTGAAACGCTGAATAAAAGAAGACTTTGTAAAGATACAAGAAACAACGTTTAGCTCCGGTCTGAGACGACACATTGTTCAACACAAATGGAACAACATGCACCTGAACACAACGATTGACAAATTACAGAAGCATTTTTCCACAACACCAAACAATCATTTGGTCTTCTTTTAATGCCGCACTGTGTTCTGTCTCTGCTGAGTAAAGGACTAAAGAGAGAACGAGGTAAACTGGAGCATCATTTGATAACACAGTCTAAGAAAACAGCTGCTTTACAGAATGGATGTTTGGCCTTTGTGATGATAGCTGGAGGTTCATGAGGACGATAACCGGCACAGTCTCTACCTGCAGATAGCGGCTGACACAATCTACTTACTGTAGATGTGTAGAGGTGTTGAGGTGTTGAGGTGTAGATGTGTAGAGGTGTAGAGGTGTAGAGGCGTAGAGGCGTAGATGTGTAGAGGTGTAGAGGCGTAGAGTCGTAGATGCGTAGATGCGTAGAGGCGTAGAGGCGTAGAGGCGTAGATGTGTAGATGTGTAGAGGTGTAGATGTGTAGATGTGTAGATGTGTAGATGTGTAGATGTGTAGATGTGTAGAGGTGTAGATGTGTAGATGTGTAGAGGTGTAGAGGTGTAGATGTGTAGAGGTGTAGATGTGTAGAGGTGTAGAGGTGTAGAGGTGTAGATGTGTAGATGTGTAGATGTGTAGAGGTGTAGAGGTGTAGATGTGTAGAGGTGTAGAGGTGTAGAGGTGTAGATGTGTAGAGGTGTAGAGGTGTAGATGTGTAGATGTGTAGATGTGTAGAGGTGTAGAGGTGTAGATGTGTAGAGGTGTAGATGTGTAGATGTGTAGAGGTGTAGAGGTGTAGATGTGTAGAGGTGTAGATGTGTAGAGGTGTAGAGGTGTAGATGTGTAGATGTGTAGAGGTGTAGATGTGTAGATGTGTAGATGTGTAGAGGTGTAGATGTGTAGAGGTGTAGATGTGTAGAGGTGTAGAGGTGTAGATGTGTAGAGGTGTAGATGTGTAGAGGTGTAGATGTGTAGAGGTGTAGATGTGTAGAGGGTTAGAGGGTTAGGGTTAGGGTCTGGCCGGCGCCGAGGGGACGAAACACGAAGTCAGGATAAAATAGACTGTTTCGTGGTCTCCAGATGAAGCACTTCAACGGGAACCCGACGCTCCCCGCTCTGCTCCAGATAATGGCTTCACCGTCACACGGGACCGGGACGCTCCAACGCCTCGGGCTACTTCCATGAGTCCCAGACTACTTCCACGAGTCCCAGAGTACTTCCACGAGTCCCAGAGTACTTCCACGAGTCCCAGACTACTTCCACGAGTCCCAGAGTACTTCCACGAGTCCCAGAGTACTTCCACGAGTCCCAGACTACTTCCACGAGTCCCAGAGTACTTCCACGAGTCCCAGAGTACTTCCACGAGTCCCAGACTACTTCCACGAGTCCCAGACTACTTCCACGAGTCCCAGACTACTTCCACGAGTCCCAGAGTACTTCCACGAGTCCCAGACTACTTCCACGAGTCCCAGAGTACTTCCACGAGTCCAGAGTACTTCCACGAGTCCCAGAGTACTTCCACGAGTCCCAGACTACTTCCACGAGTCCCAGACTACTTCCACGAGTCCCAGACTACTTCCACGAGTCCCAGAGTACTTCCACGAGTCCCAGACTACTTCCACGAGTCCCAGAGTACTTCCACGAGTCCCAGAGTACTTCCACGAGTCCAGAGTACTTCCACGAGTCCCAGAGTACTTCCACGAGTCCCAGACTACTTCCACGAGTCCCAGACTACTTCCACGAGTCCCAGACTACTTCCACGAGTCCCAGACTACTTCCACGAGTCCCAGAGTACTTCCACGAGTCCCAGACTACTTCCACGAGTCCCAGAATACTTCCACGAGTCCCAGACTACTTCCATGAGTCCCAGACTGGAGCCTCAACATCTCAGTTCAGAGAATCAGCAGCAGCTCTGGAACATGAGATGTGTTTGATGGATCCACTGAGAGCAGAGCTGTAGCATTATATTATTTTAGTATTCTAACGATTAATCAGGTGAAACAATAGCAAATATGCAGAAGAGAGAAAAAGGCGGGACAAGTGATCGGTTTGTTGGTTTCGAAGCTGAATTGTAAATAATAATATATTATCTGTCATAAAACAACATTAAGATCATTTATGAGATTCTGTGTTTCAAAGCTACAGAATGACTTTGTTCATCAATCTCCCAAAAATGATTTCACCACTCAGTGAAATCATTTTACTGCGTTATTGTCATATAGTGGTTATTTGCATAAAACGGTTAACAGCTTCCTCATCCTCATTTTTGTAAAATCTTCATCAGTAATGAAGCTGCAACCTTCCACTAACGTCGGTGAAATCAACACCAAACTAAGTGTGAACTTTCTCTAAATGTTCATTTAACATATAACACAAGCTGTGAACCGAAGGGTCGAAGCGGTGAATGACACGTTCTTCTGTCGCAGCGCTGTAAGTGGAACCCTGAGAGTAAGCGCTCCATTTAATCACCGGAAACGGCAAAGAAGGAAATCAGAGAAACCAAACCAAAGGATTCAATCAGCAGCATCATCTTCAGTTCAGACCAACAGCAGAGAATTCATATCCGAGATGTTCTGATCGGTTTCTCTGATCTCGGCAGCATCTTATTTATCTTTCACCAAATATAGAACAACATGGCACCGACTAGAGAAGCTGGTGCATTCGTATGTTTTACACTTTGAACCTGAAGTCCGACATAAAAACACAACAGTTAGGTTTCCTTCTCCGTGACCTGAGGAGTCATGATCACAGTGATATCAGATACAAAGGGCTTCATCTCTCCCACAGACGGCTGCACGACAACAGAAGAGACAAACATTCTGTAAAACGTAGAATCTGAACGGAACAGACGACATCAACGTCATCTCACGCTTTGTTTTCAGCTAATTGGGCTTTGAGGTGTTTGCATCACATCTGCTGCAGAACATGAGAAAAACAAGACAGAGCTCTGAGCGGGCAAAGTCTTCTGGTGAAATTGAATCAGTTTTACTGATTCACTGATTTACTGACAAATAAATACGTGTTAGAAAGTCTCTTTAAAACAAAGACAGAGTTCCAGAGGTTCAGTGACTTGTATTGACTTGTATTGCAGGTTAAATAAAGAGCGTTCTGACATTAAGACTTTCTCTGCGAGGCGTTCAGGGAACCCTCGCCAACTATGACCGCCCTCATTAAACCCTGAGGTGCCTCGGGTAAAAGGATCCGACATAATGGGAAATGTTAAATGTTAAATGTTAATTCAATGAGGAAGCCAATAAAAGAGCGATATTTAACAGCTAACAGCTCTCTTCTTCTCTGTTGCCGTTTTTAAATGTTAAACACATAAAGGAGGAAACCAGAGCGCCGGACAAAAGGCTGCTGAGACAGAGTGAAGAGTGACAGGAACACAAACACACTCATTCAGTTAGTGCTGCAGGTAGTTTCTCTGTCTGCTGTTATCACCGAGACATATACGAGCAGCACAGATGGATTACTGACGGGAAATAAAGAGACACGAACCAACCAGGAAGAGGACAAATAAACTTAAACTACGACGAAGCGAAACAACTACAAAGAGACTAAAACAATTACAGAAACACACAAACAGATTAGAAACAAGAGATAAAAGCTACAGAGAGAGAAAAAATACTACAAGGAGACACAAATAGATCAAAGAGACACCCACAGGGCACAAAGAAACACAAACGATTAAAACAACTTCAAAGAGACAGACGTAGGCTACATAGAGACACAAAACAACCTCAAAGAGACTCTCAACCACAGTGATGCATATTAACCACAAAGATACAAAACAACAACAAGAGGCTAAACACGTATAAAGTCCGTTGTCTCGTGATACACCGGGTCATCACAGAAATGTCTCAGTCATTGAAGAAGCTCTGAACTCATCACACCACATCGTGTCCAGAGCGTGGTGCTGGAGGAAAGGTCAGGGGTCAATCTGCTCACTAATAGTTGATCTTAAGGACATGCAGCCATTAGTCAAAGTGTTTTCATCCGTGTGGAAAACCACTGAGCATGTCCTCCAGAGCACACAAGCTGTCGGTGCCTTGCTCAGCGGAGGCAGGACTGATCTCCTCATGAGGGAATCCTCTGCGGTGTTGTCGTCTTGACTTTGTTTCCTCTGAGGTCGGTAACTCAGTTAAGCCCGCCGGCGCTTCATCTCCCACGCACTGTGTGTGTCCCCCCCCCCCCCCCCCTCACCGTGTGATTTATCAATTTTTTATCTGCAAGTAAATAAACTCTGAACTGTGATCTGTGATTCAAATATTCATTCTGGTGTCTGTGACACGCTATCCAGACGCAAGGGTTCAGTTCAGAGGCCTCAACGCTCCGCAGGGAGCGGGAAATACTAATGTATGTCTGGCAGTAAGTGTGTGTGTGTGTGTGTGTGTATATATGTGTGTGGGGGGGGGGGGTGTGTGTGTGTATATATGTGTGTGTGGGGGGGGTGTGTGTGTTTGTGTGTTGTGCATTTCAAACAGCGCTCGTACTGCAACACTCTGAACATAAAAACACACTAAATAAATGATGTGTTACTGACCAAAACACAAGCGGAAGGGTTGTTGCAACGCATCCACTGACATGTGGTCAGAGCATGGATGTGTGTGTGTGTGTGTGTAGGAGTGTGTGTAAGAGAAAGACAGGGAGACACAGAGAGAGAAATATGTTTGCATTCATCACTGATTGTGCTTTTGTTTGTATGCATGTATGCCGACTTAGAATCACTGGGTTGTGTGTGTGTGTGTGTGTGTGTGTGTGTGTGTGTGTGTGTGTGTGTGTGTGTGTCTGTGTGTGTCTGTGTGTGTGTGTGTGTGTGTGTGTGTGTGCACGTTGACGAGGGACCCGTACACGTCTCGGAGTTCTACATAATGGATGAATTCGCTGCATCGAGCAGAACAGGCCGAGCTGGACTCGTTTCAAAACGCCTTGAACGCTGATATTTATACGGAGAGCTGGAAGGACTTCATGAGGAGGAGGAGGAGGAGGAGGAGGAGGAGGAGGAGGAGGAGGGGCCGCTGGTCGGCACGGCAATGCTATCTCACCGGCACCCGAGCACCACCCAGGTCCATGTTTACTCCGAAAAAATCCAAGAACAACCAAAAAAATGATGAGTATGTTGATGGATTCAGGAAGTTACGTCACATTCACCCCTCAGTTTCTCTTTTTTATAATGTTTTCATTAATTTCGTGTAGCCCCGCCCTAAAGCATCCCCTGCTTTATGGTCTGTGTGACTCTAAATGGACCATAATGTACTAAATGAACATCATGCTGTATTGAAGAAGACTTGAAACTAGAGATTGAGACCATAAACTCATGTTTACAATGTTTACTGAGGTAATAAATCAAGAGAGAAGTAGAGTCATTTTCTCATAGACTTCTATACAACCAGAGGAGTCGCCCCCTGGTGGACACTAGAGAGAATGCAGCTTAAACACAAGAAGCACTGACTTCACTTTAAAGAACCGGAGGTTGTCGCCTGATTTTAACCTAAACCACAATCTTCTCCTAAACCAAACTGACATTTTAAAACTGTGAGCGTTACGTTCAGGTACCAGGATGTGTTTAAGTCCTTCCACCAGTGCAGCACTGTTGATGTGTGGTTTGTTCCCAACCTCCCAGGGCTGGTTTACTCAAAGTGTTTCATTGTTGGTGATAAAATAATCAAGTAATAAAACAGCAAAACGTTGGTTGAGTTTGGTGCGTATGCTGTAACTCTACATCTAGACTAGAGGGATCAGTGCTGCTGTAATGTACATTATAAAGTGATTCATTACAGAAGGTGCTTTATTGGTTAATGCAGCACTCAGCTGCTATTTGAGAGCATTGCAGCACTTCTCAGGTCTGATTCTGTGAAGGTGACTGATTGAACATGTTGTGATTGATCTTATTCAACATAATTATCAGAGCTGCCTCATATTTAAGGAATATTAGCGTGATCCTTCGTGTTAAAGCTGCAGATTTACATCTTTCACTGAACTTGTTTCAGAGAAAACAAATAACGCACATCAGTAGAATAATGCAGCCGGAGTCGGCGGCTAACGGGACCGGCATGCTAATTTGAATCACTCATTCGGGCATCGTGTCCCAGAAGGCTCGTCAGCGACGGTCGCTGTCAAAGCCTCGTTTCTTTAATTTCATATCAGAGTCACAGAGCAGTTTAGATTTGTCAACAGCTCTGATAAGAGGAATAAAACAGCAGTTAATGAGATCAGTTCAGGGTTTGAGATGCAGCGCATTCATCCTGCTGAAGGAGACACAACTGACACGCTTCCTTTAAACTCAGACGGAGGATTCGGGACATTGTTGGGAAACAGATGAAACAGGAGAGGAACAAAAGCTCAAGTCAGTACGCTGTGTTTATAACGAGACAGTGACGCCGGGCTGAAGTCACAGTACCTCCTGACTGTAAAGTCTACTTCAGTTTGGGTTCTGTGGTGCGATGAGGCTGATCCAACATTCAGTGAAGTGATGTCACTCTGACAAATAACTAAAAAACTGTTTTTCTAGTTTTTTGTTTTGACTAAATTTGAAACTAATCTCAGTTATTTTCTCACAGATTTGTGACTTTTTAATCTTTGTTTATTATTTTTCTTCTCGTACATTTGTATATTTATATTTTATATACTTCATAACAGCGACTTCCAAAGTTCACTCGTGTGCTTTCTTGGCTTTCATACACAGACACAATTCCCTACATATCCCAGAATAGCTGGTTCCATCAATTACCCCAAAAACTGCACCTGACGATGGCCTACAAACAAGAACTAGACGTCTTTTAAGCTGCAACAAGTGTGAAATTCTCCGTTACTTCTAATCATTGATCGTTGGAATCGATGCGATGCTCTTCCGCCTGCAGACATTCATCAATCTCCTTCGTCCTCTTCACCTTCACTCCAAAACTCTGTGACCTCGCCTCCTCTCCTCTCGTCTCCTCGTCTCCTCTGGTCTCCGGAGGCGAGGACAGTAAACCGGGCTGTAAATTGTCCCGATCACAGACGCGATGAGGTCATCCTCACTCATCGCTTTAATGAGTCGGCGACGCTGCGTTCTTACACCTTCCACTAAAACCGTGTGGAGGAAAATCCATCCGATGAGTGGAAACATTCACACCAGTTAACGAGCTAATGCAACGAGCTAATGCAACGAGCTAATGCAACGTCGAGAGCCGGAGGGATGGACCAGAATGCAATGCAGCTACAAGACGGATCAGAGGTCATTTCAGTCTTTCAACACCTTTTTAGTTCTCTTTACTTCCACTTCCTTCACCTGCTTATGAACCAAACGGATCACTTGACGAGGTTTAGACATCCTTCTCTGGAGGCCGTCCAAAGGCATTGTGGGAAATGTAGTAAATCACTGACTCAAGAAGAAGTCAAGTTGAAAAGTAAACTTTAAAACCAAGCGCTGCAGAGTGCTGAGACCGTTTTAAGGATGTCACCCAATTTCATCTCCTACATTACAGCTCATACTCCAGTTTCCTGACCTGAGGAGAGTGTTGCATTATGGGTTGTTTGTAGCCTGATTGTTGCTAGGCTAACGAGTCTCTTGCAGCCAAGATGGCGACGGCCGTAATCGCAGAACTTGAGGCTTCAAAACGTCCACAAACCAACGGGTGATGGAAACGTCCATGTTTTGTCATTTAAATGTCATCGGTCACCTTTTAGTCCCGTCTGTGGATTCTACAAGCATTTAACAAACACAAAATATTAAAGAGCGCTTGTGACTGAACCGCCATGAGATGCCGAATAGCCGGCTCTAGGTCGTCTTGGAGAGACGAGGTCATAGCTAGCTTGTTAGCCATGTGACCTCAGCGACCGAGCAGGCGTTCTAACGTACAAAACATCCGCCGGTTAAAAACCTCGGAACTCCTTTGAGCTTGATTTTGGCAAAATATGAATATGACACGTGCACATATCTGATTACATATAAAGACACAAACCACCAAATATATTGATCCCATTTCCTTTGACGTAACGGTTTTGTCCGGTGACATGAGTTGACCTCACGTTCCCATGTTGAGCTCTGCGGAGTCCTTTGGCTCAAACTAACCCGTCACTTCACCGTTTAAAATCTAATTTGCTGCCAGGCGGTTTCGGTGATGTGACGCCAGCCGAGTCGCAGGTTAACAGTCCGCAACGCGGCCGCCACAGCTGGAGAGCACAACAACAACAACAACAACAACAACAAGCCCTTCACCCAACCGCCACCGCCGCCTCCTCCCAGGTCCAATCTAATGTTCAGCTAGACTGAACCACTGATTTTATTTACCCTGCGCTAAGCTAGTGTCTGATTAATAGAGCACACGCCAAGCAAAGAGAGAGAGAGAGAGAGAGAGAGACAGGCAAAGAGAGAGAGAGAGAGAGAGAGAGAGAGCGAGAGACAGAGAGAGACAGAGAGAGACAGAGAGAGAGAGAGAGAGAGAGAGACAGGCAAAGAGAGAGAGAGCGAGAGACAGAGAGAGACAGAGAGAGAGAGAGAGAGAGAGAGAGAGACAGAGAGAGAGAGAGACAGGCAAAGAGAGAGAGAGAGAGAGACAGAGAGAGAAAATGAGGAGCTGGATGGGAGTTAGGGAAGAGAGATGCTGCTTGTTTTGGGATTTCATCCTTATTCTGTTATTCCCATTACAGGTTCATTCCCCTGTAACTTCCCTGAACTGTGAAATCCAAGAGTTCAGCGCCGAGGCGGAGCGCGAGGATGAGAAATTAATTATTCGGCCGAGGCGTCACGGTTCATTTGGCCCAGAAAGAAGAGGGGGAGAACAAATCATCCTCACGACCAACCTGTGCTGTTCAGACTCATTCAGCTGACATCAGACAAATGTTTTTGAATTCATTTGAATGAGTAATGGACACAGACTCGGTGCTGGAGGAGGTGTGAGGAGATGGAAGTGGAGTGTAATTATTAGAACCCACTGGATGTGTCAATCATGAGCCGCCTGCTCACACAGGGTTTTAAAAATAACATTTAAAAAAAACACAGAGTTCTCCTTCACGGCCGTGAAATAATTAGGATTGTTTTCACAGCCGAAGGTGAGCAGAGCGGAGCAGCAGGAGACACGTCAGAGAGGATGGAGCTCCAGAAACACGTCACGCTGGACGAGCCGTGGAGATACGTTCTGATTAAATATGGAGGCTCGACCACCTGAAGAGCAGAGAGGATCGTTTGAGAGAAGCCAGACGTGAGCCGACCACAGATCACACTCTGGCTAACTCCGGCTATTTTTTATATATATATATATATATATATATATATATATATATATATATATACAAACCAGAGAGAACTGGTATAGAAGCAGCACTCAGTTTCAGAACATATCCTGAATATAAACATTAGGATTCTGTATCGGGAGAGATTTGTTTTTATTTTGTATGATTTAACAGGATCAACGTGTCCCGGATCTGATCCCCCTCCCTGCAGGAACCAGGTGTCTGAGAAGTGACGCTAACACAGTTTGAGTGTTCTTATTACACACTGGTTGACCTTTAACACAACATTAATTAAGTGTTTCATTAGTGACGATACGAGCGGGTCAATTAACCGCTCGGTAGAATGCAAACATTCAGCTGTTTATTGGAACACTCAGCGCTCCTCAGAGGACTCACATGTCGGCTCACAGCAGCTGGTGTTATTGTGAGCACAGAGACGTAAACCACCTCCATGTGAGTCTGAAACAGGAGGAGGTCTGGTGCTCCATGAGGCTTCGCTCAGACCCCCGAACTCACAGCGTAGCGTCAACCAGAGGGAGATGTTTATTAACCGTACCAACCTGTGGAGCTACGGTTAGCAGAGTACATTAGCACATCGCTAACTAGCTACTGACGGTACAACACATAATAAATGATAATACAGTATGAATGGTATCAGTACTAGTAATGTGACTACTAATACTACTAATATGTGAATGTATTATTAATCCTTAATCTTGTACTCAGGGAGTGCAGTTAGTGACAGTGTGGGCTCCATGGTATCGTAGCTCTGACAGCAAGGGGGCGGGGCTTAGCCACGGGTCAATTACTTCGACTCATTCACAAACATTGAGGTTTCTAGACATGGTCACTTCTAATCTGAGATTCTTTTTAAGAAGCATTAAAAAACAAAATGACTGTTGTAAATAAACTGCAGTGGAAGCCTGTACTCTACAGGGGGAGAACAGGATGGTTGGTCCTGGGTCAGCACTCATGTAGGAGGAGGAGGAGACGGAAACAAGCTCCAACCAGCAGCTGAGAGCTGGCAGTGAGACCACACGTCTCTGCCAGCTGCTCTGGCAGGAAGCCCGTCATGATGTGGAGGAATGTTACAGGAACATCTGCCCTGTGAGATGGGGAAAGGCTTCTGGAAGAAACCTCAGGTTTCCCCATCGCGTCCTGTGTCTCTGCTCTGTCTGTCCCTCATGGACTCGTCAGGTACGCGGTAATGGCATCTCCAACCCGCCGTGCTCTCGGGCCTGATTGTCCCCTATTGATTTGTGTTGGAGGGCTTTAAATGAAATGCCACTAAAGCTGAACGCGTGGCTCCGCTGAACAGCAGGCCGTCACTCAGGACCTCCGGCCCCGATGGAACCGAATGAACTGCCGGCACTAAAAGCTCTGCTGAGGGCCGTGAAGAAAAGAGGAGGGATGCAAAGATTCAGACACCAACAGAAGCCCTCCTCTTCCTGTTATCTCCCTCTGCCACTTCTCCTTCTCTCCTATTGAGCCCACATCAGCTGATGGACTCCAGAGCCTCTCTACAACTGATGCAGGTTTACAGATAACCAGGCAGACTGTCTTATTATGTCTGAAGTTTGAGTTCATTTCAACACCTTGGATTTTACATTAATCCCCCTTTTGGATCAAATTCTAGAAATTTCATTTAGGCAGAGACACATCCTGGACATACGCGTCTGAAGGTAATTTATTTATTACCTGCTGGACAGGCAGCAAAGAGATAAGCTGCTGCAGAATATCTTTGTAGAGTTTGAACCTTTGGACAAAACAAGACGATATAAAACGTGACCTTTGGGAAACTGAGCATGTTTCTCTATTCTCTGACGTCTTTGGATATTTCTGCAGGCCTCGCTTCATTAGCATTACATCGTTCTTATGAAGTCATGTTTTTAAACTCCTCACACTGACGCTGATTTGAATTTTTGCCAAGATGTCAAAAGTTCTCCCAAACATTTCTGGCTGAACACAGTCAAATATGAAACAACGGATGCATCATTTAATGAAGTAGAAATGTGCATATTGAGTTTTACTCAAATAAATATCATTCAAACGGTTTAAACTCATCCGAGAAGAAACGTTAGTGAAGATGATATTTAAGTTCAGCAGGTGAATATGTTCCAAAGTATTTTATTACGTTAAGACTAAACACACTGATGTAATCAGATGGTTCTTGTGCCCCATCGTGAGCTTCGTCCTGTAGAATAATTCCCTTTATTACTGAACTGCTGTGATGGCTGAGTGCACACACAGGCCAACCCTGATTCCTGACCTCCCTTATTAATAACCACGCTAAACACTCTACTGAGACTAATGAGCTCGGAACCTCCTCACTTTGTTTTGTAATCTGCAGTATTTCTTCCTTCCTCTCAGCTTCCCTCCTCTTCTTCAACATCACGGTGGAACTGTTGGAATCAACGGGGATTCAATGGTGCCAGTGTCCAGAAGAGACCCGTCGAGAGGTCGCCGGGTTCAGCGGCTCTGGACCGGTGCCACCGCAGCGCTGCGCGTCAGCTGCTGAAGCCGGCGCCTCTGATTTAGAGATTTCCAATACGCCAGCAGCACACTGTGCTGAACACGGAGAGGCTCGAGTCTGCATCAGCAGCCTGCAGGTCTCCCAGTGAAGCCAACTGTCCTCTGTGGAGACGAGCAGGACGGAAACACAGCGAGACCAGAGTACGTTCTAGATATCTGACGGAGCAGTGAGAGGAGATACCACACGGGGGTCAAAGAGAGGAACACTGAACTGTTGATGAACACGAGGCTCATCTGAAGAAGATACGAGGTTTACTAAAGAATGTAAAACATCAAATCCAACAGTTAAAAGGATACGACGTGTACGATTTCAGTGCAAGTCAATGGACTAATAAAAGCTCTTAGATGATTGGAATGCAAGTCAAGTTTGATTGTGAAGCACCATTCAGACTCAGAGGCAATTCAAATCTGAATTCCACTGAATAGGGAGATAAAAACGGACAGAATTAGTTTGACATTTAAATCAAACATCTAAATAGATTTTAAATATAAAAGATGCATTCCCTTCCTCTTCCCTGTTCTGTTCCCCCTCTAGCTCTGCAGTGCTCAGCTCGTAACAACAGCTCTGTGTGAGTCAATGGGGACTGGAATTAGATGCTAAATTGAGCGTCCAGAGTCCAGCGACTTCAGCAGAGAGCTGGCGGTGCCACTCCAGAGGAGCCGGTGCCAGACCAATTAGAGGCGGAGGAGGGAGGCGGTGCCTGAGGTTTGGGGGGGGGGGGGGGGGGGGTGTTGCTTTGGTTTTAATTACAAAGTAAAATGATCCTGAACGTCCCTTAAGAGAGTCTCTGTGGTGTCACGGTGCTGCAGCCTCACCGGCCTGCAAGCAGTAGGGGGGGAGGGGGGGGGACCGGAGGAGGACCGGAGGATTGCTGATTCTCCATTTAGACTTAATGGGTAAAGATGTCACCAAGGACACATTACACATTTGTTTTATCTACTTAACCTTTATTTAACTGGCTCGTCCTACTGAGATTAATGTCTTGTTCAAGAGAGACTGAGTGAGGCCAAGAGAGCGGCACCAAGACAGACATCAGAGACAGGAAGTGAAGAGAGACGCTCAAACTACAGATCACAGACAGGAAGTGAAGAGAGACGCTCAAACTACAGATCACAGACAGGAAGTGAAGAGAGACGCTCAAACTACAAAGCACAGACAGGAAGTGAAGAGAGACGCTCAAACTACAGATCAGAGACAGGAAGTGAAGAGAGACGCTCAAACTACAGATCACAGACAGGAAGTGAAGAGAGACTCTCAAACTACAAAGCACAGACAGGAAGTGAAGAGAGACGCTCAAACTACAGATCAGAGACAGGAAGTGAAGAGAGACGCTCAAACTACAGATCAGAGACAGGAAGTGAAGAGAGACGCTCAAACTACAGATCACAGACAGGAAGTGAAGAGAGACGCTCAAACTACAGATCAGAGACAGGAAGTGAAGAGAGACGCTCAAACTACAAAGCACAGACAGGAAGTGAAGAGAGACGCTCAAACTACAAAGCACAGACAGGAAGTGAAGAGAGACGCTCAAACTACAGATCACAGACAGGAAGTGAAGAGAGACGCTCAAACTACAAAGCACAGACAGGAAGTGAAGAGAGACGCTCAAACTACAAAGCACAGACAGGAAGTGAAGAGAGACGCTCAAACTACAGATCACAGACATGAAGTGAAGAGAGACGCTCAAACTACAAAGCACAGACAGGAAGTGAAGAGAGACGCTCAAACTACAGATCACAGACAGGAAGTGAAGAGAGACGCTCAAACTACAAAGCACAGACAGGAAGTGAAGAGAGACGCTCAAACTACAGATCACAGACAGGAAGTGAAGAGAGACGCTCAAACTACAGATCACAGACAGGAAGTGAAGAGAGACGCTCAAACTACAGATCACAGACAGGAAGTGAAGAGAGACGCTCAAACTACAGATCACAGACAGGAAGTGAAGAGAGACGCTCAAACTACAGATCACAGACAGGAAGTGAAGAGAGACGCTCAAACTACAGATCACAGACAGGAAGTGAAGAGAGACGCTCAAACTACAGATCATAGACAGGAAGTGAAGAGAGACGCTCAAACTACAGATCAGAGACAGGAAGTGAAGAGAGACGCTCAAACTACAGATCACAGACAGGAAGTGAAGAGAGACGCTCAAACTACAGATCAGAGACAGGAAGTGAAGAGAGACGCTCAAACTACAGATCACAGACAGGAAGTGAAGAGAGACGCTCAAACTACAGATCAGAGACAGGAAGTGAAGATGCAAACTTTAAACTTGACTTTTCTTAAAGCAAACTTAGAGAAACGTATCATCACGATGTTACAGTGATTATAATCCATTGTGAAAATATAATAATGTATTACAACTATGACGATTAGAATACACTTTGATCATTGCAAATAACCTCAGTGAATGAGCAGATGTTATAAAGTATTATGATACATACCTTATAGCTAATCATACAATGTCTGAGGAGTATTGTTATAAAGCATTTTGAATATGTATGAGTGCTAATAACGATGATAATACACATTATAACATAATATACATATGTTTATGGTACGTTATAAAGATAATAATTATTTTTTAAATATAGAATGTCTTTAGATGACCAAAGACAGGAATCCATAACGCAGAACAATAACAGGACATGTTTTCATGTCACATCCGGACAATAAAGTTGTGTTTGTGGCCCACTATCAGGCCTGAGAGCAGCCAGAGATGAGACAACGGCAAATGTCATAACAAGTGTCTCACACAGCGAGCGTGCAATACAATGAATTATTCAAAGTGCTGCGATTAAAAATGTTAATTAGCCTTTTGCTGGAGCGAGTCTTCCCACCGAGGGTGATCTGGGCAACCTTTGTCAGGACAGATGGAGGCCGGAAAATGACTGCTTACAGTTTGTTTGTTTGTTTTTTAACATGTTAAAGCGCGTATGATAAATGATTACCGTCATCGTCTCTGTCAGACTTTGAGAAGAGATGTTTTAAATCACCTGCAGAGGAGGAAGGAGTCGGGTCAGGTCACTCCTCCATCTGTCGCTGCAGGTTTGGGGAAAAGCCAAGAGGAAGTATTTTGCTGTTGTCACCGCTCAGAAAGCTGAGTCATGCTGACTCGTCTCTTTTTCTGCTTTAAATCTAAACTATTCCCAAAATAAAGCCCGAGGAGCCGTTAGACAGAGTAGCAGCTCCGGCTAACGGTACGCAACATCTGCTGGCAAACCCCTGCACTGCACTCTGGGTAATTTATACTAGCTCGTTGCCACATTTCACACCCATTCACTCTCATTTAATTGCAATAAAGCGGATTTATACGTCCCACAGCTGATTGCATTCTGCTTAATTACTTTCATAGTTTCTAATATATTTTCTGCTTTTATTATTTTAGCTTTTTATCTCATTAATAAACAACTAAAGAGCTCCACATCCAGGACGAAGCATTAAAGAGCTGCTGTTTCTTTATATTTTCTATATTTGCATTGAGTTGCAGGAAGTCTTCAGAGCAACACAATGCCTTTAAGAGGCGGCATGATTCAGTGTGAGCTGCTGTATTAAGATCCTCTTTATATCAGATGTGCTTTCATCCCGTCTGTAAAGATGTGGAGGCAGCGGAGCCGCGATACCGTCTGACACACCGAAGCATGTAAATGTCATCCGTTTACTGCTGCTTGTATATTACAGCCGCTATAGCAGACACATTCCTTTCTTCTTAAAATGCTTTATGCATGCAGGACATTTGAGATGCAGGGTGTGTTTCAGAGTTTGAGTTAGATTATTTATTTTTTGCTGCCAAGAGTCAAACTGGTTCAGATGCAGCATATTTATGTGCAGCATTGACTTGCTTATTAATCACCAGCAGGGGAATAAATACTGGAGGTCTGTTGACTGATGCAGCACGTGTGATGTGTTCTTTACCCAGATTACTCAAAGTCATCTGAATTACTAAGAAAACCGATCAGAAGATGAAGAAGAACTGAAGCTGCAAGAAAGACAAGAACAGGTGTCACCATCGAGTCCCTGAGCCGTGAAGCAAACAATGCAGCCATGTTAGCCGAATTACACACACACACACACACACACACACACACACACACACACACACACACTCACTTCATAATTATCAAGCGGTGAGTCTCAGGCGGCTCGTTAGGAGTCAGGTTCTCCATCTCGCTCGCTGACCGCGGAGGACGAATCAGAGGCGATCCATCACGCGGCCCTTAAAGCAGGAATCCATAGGATGAGCTGTGATTTACACACACACACACTCACTCCAGGTGAAATATCTATTGTGACGCCGCTATCAAAGCGATCGATAATCGTTTCACTGAGTGACCTGCTGAGGAGGAGGCGCCCCAACACACGATGGATCATCTGTTACTGACGATGACATGTTGATTTAAAGTGTGCTGCTGTTTTGCCTCCATTTCCCATGAATCCTTCCTCTTGTTTACAATGTCAGGGACCTACAGACAAGACCAAGGGTGCAACGTCCCACCATGCTGTGTACTATACCTGAAAAACATAGTATTTAAAATACATAGTGCTTCAAATGCAGTAAGCCAAAAATACCACGATGTTGTACTGCATCCAGTCACATTTAGCATGACGACAAGAAGCTCAACACATGTACGCTGTATGTACCGATAAGCTTCAGCTGAAACTGAAGAGGAGGAGAGCTGAAGAGATGAAGGGACCGCGAACGTAGACGAAGAAATGGAAACAACAGAAAAGACAACTTGAGAGAGAGAATTAAAAGAAGCTGGTGATGGAGAGACTAGAACAGCGGACCGAGTGAATCAGCAGAATAAATAAAGGAGAGAGCGGTGACAGAAATGAAGGGACGAGCGCGAGCTTTGTTTCCATCAAGCAGCTCGCGGCGGCGGCGGCGGGGGGGGGGTTCCATCAGAGCATCAATCTCTCCCCCGCTCTCCACAAACCTCCCTCACCCTGTTCTTTCTACACAGCTTCTCCTCGTTTGACAAGAGTCGCTCTCTCTCTCCCCCCTCTCTCCCCCCTCTCTCCCCCCTCTCTCCCCCCTCCCATCGTCTCCCTCTTGGTCTTTAAAACCCTTCAGTCTGATGAGGCCTGATGCTGGATTGATTTTCAGATGGGAGGGGTTCCTTTTAGAGTCTGAGAGAACACGGTAGAGCAGTAAATGATGTGCGTTGGTGGATTGTTGGGGGGGGGGGGGGGGGGGGTGCTAATAATTTCTAACGGCCCTCCGTGGTGCAGTTCTTCCTCCCAGGATGCATCAGGATAAAATGTGAGTTGTTGCTCTGAATACGAGGTCGGGGAGATAAAAGAAGTGAACACGGGTGGTTTGACGCCTGAGTGAGTGTTCAGGTGAGTCAAGTCTCTGTGGGACGTGGAGGTAAAGAATGGAGAGAAACTACAGCTGGTCCAGTTATTAACAAGCCTGGTGTTTACCTCAAAATGTTCAGGGAAACCCCGAAGCATGGTGGGAAATTACCAGCAAGCCATCTGCCGTAGAGAGTCTGTGTCAGTACTCAAGTCCCTAATTTGTGCCTCCAGTAAAATATAGAAACAGCTGGAGCGCTGAGAACTTTTCTCCCCGTAAAGTATGAATATATGTTGAGTTATATTTGGTTCAACATTGTTTCTTTACGCTGCAGTCAGAACGTCACCTTCAAAAGAAAACAGGGTTATGAGCGGACCAGAATTAATATCAACCAACAGGTGAACCCTTTTCTGTGACTGTGGTTTAGTTGTGCTGTCAGTGTGTTAACGTGTGACAGGTGTGTCCCGGCACCTGCAGATGATTGGTTCCCTCCTGATCAACCCAGTCGCCTGAAAATCAGTTGGCGTTGTGAGTTTTTGCAAAACACGGGAACCAAAAATATGTTATAAATCAGCCTCGTATCAGCCGTTAGTAATGCACAATGTCCCGCGGTAACGATGTGCAATGACTGGCTAGCTTTAGAGCATGAAACTACATCCTTAAGGTTACAAAACGCAACGCCGCAACTTTTTCACCCCTTTTAATGGCCTCTTCATTCACAATAATACGCAAAACAAATGATATCGTGAACGTAGTTCTGAAATGCATATTGTAGTCCTCTCTGTTTACTTCGCTTTGATATCTCAGAACTATTATTCCATAAATCTGCTATTGTCTCTTTTGGAATATATCTAACATATATCTGAACGCTTCACAGGCCTAGGAACAGTAGCCGAGAGGGGAGGGGCTTAAGAGAGACAAAGAACACCTCATCATCTCCTGTCAACCTTTTTCCATGTCGTATTTAAGCCAGCATGCTGTTAACACATGAAGGAGAAACAATTCATCACCTGTTTCTGCATAATCAGTCATTCCTCAGCTCAAAATGCCATTCATGTAATTAATAACCATCCGTTAAAATGTGAGAGCGATTAGCTGGCTACTGGAGCCAGTGCTGAATAATCACAGTGCAGAATCCAATAAAGACAAAGTCGGTGATTGGCGTTCCCATTACTCTTCCAGCCGCGGGAACATTAATCTTCCGCTCCACACTGTGGGACTCAGACGAGGGATTCCCAACAAAGAGCCCCTACGGAAGAGTTCCTGCACAGTGCAACGTGCTTTAATCCAACTCAGTGAGGAGCAGGAGGAGGAGGAGCAGGAGCAGGAGGAGCAGGAGGAGGAGGAGCAGGAGCAGGAGCAGGAGGAGGAGGAGGAGGAGCAGGAGGAGGAGGAGGAGGTGGGGTGTTCTGCAGCGCGGGAGGCCTCAGCAGGAACCAAACCGTCGACTGTGTGCGCTGGTGTTGTGATGCCTCACGCTGTTCATTAAGCTCCAGGCTGAACCATTCAGCCACGGCGATGTGAGCGCGTCGCTCTTCTACAGCGAGCCTCGCTCCGTCACACGCAACACTGTTTAAACACATGAATGTTTAACATTTCATTTGATGGAATTTGTTTAGCGTAATTTCAACACGATCGCACCACAAACTACGGTGTCAAGACCAAGCAGAGATGAACACTTTCCCCAGGAGTCCGTCACTTAATCCTCTGTCACCAGGACACCATATCATATTGATTGATACCTGCTGACATCACAGAGAGACACGATACTATTTCCATTTGATTCAATTAATTTGTCTGCGATCGACACGAGACGACACCTTAAATGTTTCCATCAGTTACATCGACATCAACGAGCAAAAAACAACTCAAATATGATTTCACATTTTTCATCACTGGGCTCTGGAGGAAGGAGGCGCGCTTGAACGCAAATAGCAACACAGCGACGTCATGGGAATTTCAAAATAAAGGCGTAACTGAAAGATTTTTCCCTTTGCATTGAAGATATTGGATCGTTGATCATACATTTGATATGTCTCTTCAGATCGATTGATGCTTGCACCCCTAGCTAGACAGCTGTGGTTGTTATTATCCTTTCATATCCAGATGCTGCAGGTTTTATAGCAAACACAACTAAAACAGGAGGAAATGTGCATTCGTTGGGGACTATTGTCAGCGGCGTGTTTCTATGTAGGATTGAATCAAACTAAATGACAGTGTGTGTGTGTGTGTGTGTTCATGGTGATGAAGGAACAACAGTGAGGCTCATTGATGTGTTTTAAATGGAGCTATTGGGTTTTAAAGGCCCTGCTAGGGACGGCCATTGGATTACATTGGATGAGTTCTGTGCAGATCTCCATGTGTATCGTATTCACTCCATCACATAAACACTGAACGGACACACAGCTTCTGTACACAAACACTTATTGGTTGTGGGTCTTTCTCATTGAATGGTTGGAAAACAACACTTTTAAAACACTTTTTCCTCTCCAGTCGTTCTGACTTTACTCACTAGCAGCTCAGAGAGGAGGAAGAGGAGGAAGAGGAGGAAGAGCGGATGGCTGGCGCCGACTGTGGACTACGGATTGAGACTTTAAGAGTCTTACTGGCACCGAGCTTATCTGCAGCCTAATCCAATTACAATAACCAACAGCCCAGTCATAAGGCTGTCAGGACTGTAAGCCTGTTACAATAGATCCTGCTGCCTCAGATGGGGGGGGGGGGGGGGGGGGGGGGTAGAGAGTAATTGGCTTGAGAGAGAGAGAGAGAAGTATGAATGAGTGGGTGTGAACATGTGTGTTGATAATAATAAGACACATTTCTGGGTAAACGTGGTGCGGATGCAGCAGACATGACGGTTCAGGTTCAACACGAGGCTGGTGTGTGTGTGTGTGTGTGTGTGTGTGTGTGTGTGTGTGTGTAGTAGTCTCGAGTTCCACAGGTAATGAGATGAAACTCATGACCCCCCGCTGGCTGTGGACTGGAGCTCTCAGCGTTGCTGCCTTTACGTTCACTGAGGCGTCTCTCAGGTTCGCGGTTATTCGTAATATCGTTCCTTCATATTCTCCACCGTCGTGTTTCTGTCACGTTGGTCTCGTTAGCCCGGACTCATTGACAGCAGCTCACAATATTATCATCTAAATATGCTTAAAACTCGAGACCTACTGGAAGCACTTCACCTAATATTTTGTTAAGAAACGCTTTTTTATTTCATCATATAAAAAACGCATCTTTTGTTTGTGAACATAATCTTAAGTGAAAAACAAACTATTTTAAATCCACAATATTATCATTAGTCATTCAAATATACAAACAATCTGAAATAATGATAATCACGATTATCCTGATATCAGAGATCCACCACGATCAACTTATTGTGATTGTTTTTAAACCTTTGTCTTCGTGTTCTTTACATTATTGCTCAGTGTAACGCCAGCAGACGTATTCATTTAAATGCATTTGTTCTTTATCTTCTGCACATAATCCAGCTGTTAAGCTGCATTTGTGCGACTTGTTTTCTTTCTGTAGAAACAAAACCTGAATAGAGTTCTACAGAAATAAAGTGGAATTGATGTGACAGAAAGACAAGAGGGAGAATCAGGGAGAGGCAGAAAGAGCGGCACACAATGACAGCTAGCCTGATGAAAACACACACACTAATCCTGGTTGACAATCTTTATCCCCAGACCTCTTAGAGACCCTCCATCACACAGAGGTTACATCACACAGCTGTCAACCATCAACATACCAATTTCAGGCCTGGGACACACACACACACACACACACACACACACACACACACACACACACACACACACACACACACACACACACACACACACACACACACCTGTAATCAAGCCGTCCCCACAGAGAACAGCCGTCACATGTGAACCTGCGTGGACGTCACCGACATGTTGAGCAGACGACTTAAAACACGCTTTGAATACGTGTTTTACTAAAAGACAAAATACACGTTTTATTCATGTGGAGCGTGATTTCTGTGCGTGTGACCTTCACTGGAATAAATGAGACATTTACAGACAACACACTCATAACACACAAAGAACACGTTTCACATACTGAAAGGCTGCAGATAATCATACGTTTGTGAACAGCAAATATGCAGTCTCGATTAAATGATGAATTATTGTGAAGGAATAAAAAACGATGAGAGAAGCAGAACTTAATTTCTCAGGATAATTGCTGAATCAGCAGCTTTAAGTTCATTCATTTGTTGTCTAATTTAGGTGGAAATGAAAACAAAAAGGTGAGAACAGAAGACTTCTAATCATCTGTACGCGTGTGATTATTTGGGAGTGAGCTCTTCCCTGTGGAGCGTCGGGCTCACGCTCATCAGGATGAGCTCATTCTATCCTGACGCTCAGAGTCGTGCGAAACCTCAGAGGACGTCGACATTATTATGAAGTAAAGACACGTTTCTTTCTGTTTTATTGTTAAAGAAGTTAAACAAGTCCAAAGATATTTGTCAGGTTCCTCTCATCGATGCTGCAGCTCGGTACCCGTGATGACGGATGTTTCCCGTTTCTCTCATTACGTTGAATGGGTTCAGTCAGCGGCACAATGCGGCAGGTTGGGCGAGGTTAACGCAGAACTCACGGCCCACACACACATTGGATGGATTGACTTCTACCCTTCAAGCGCTGTGGCCACACAGTTCCCATTAAGCACAGAGCACACGGCACACTGCAGCTGTCGGCTTCATTAAACCCACAGACCCAGAAACTACCGGGGCTCCGGTGCTGGAGGACCTCCTGATCCCAGGGTTCAGGTAATTACAGGAGCTCACACTAACAGTTCATCTGATTTCTAATGAATACGTTTGTTTTGTATCTATGGATTAGGTAGTTAGGTGAGGTAACACAGGTTCCTGTTAGTCGAACAACACTAGAAAATCTGACACTACTGATTGTCTGTGGATTTCAAAATGTAAAGTTGCATTACGTTTATCTACATGCATAGAGATGCACTGGGACGCCACACGGGTGTAACGTGCTGGTGTTGGTCCACGTCAACGAAGATGTTCAGGTGAGAAAGTCTGAAGGGACTCCGGCAGCCCAGAGTCCCATTCTGGAGCCGTTTACTGGAGGGAGGAGAGCTCCCACATTAAGATTTTAATATTTCATACTTTGAACAGCAGCAACAGTGAGCAGGCTGGTCTCATCCAGCATTTGCAGCTGTACCTACGAAAAAAAATCTGCTTTACTTCCTAGATATCAAAACAAACTGGTTTTTGTATGTTATCTACGTAATCTTGAACGAGGAAGTCTAAAGACAGTTAAAGCCCACACAGGGGAGCAGGAGGGGAGGAGATCCTTCAGCCAGGAGGCCGGTTTGTTCCTCATGTGAAACAGGAAGTCAACGTTGATGTTTCTGTCACATAACTTCTGTACTTCAGTGACGGCACTTCTGTAGCGATTTTGACCCAAACGAAGAGTTTCCTGTGAAAACAAGTGTATTTTAAACAGACTGCATGCATGTAAGGAGCGGAAATCATCACGTGTTGCTGCACTTTTGTAGGAAAAATGTGTAACTTGTTTGTAGGATATCATAAGAACCGTCTGTTAGCACGTTAGCACGTTAGCAGAGCAGCCGTAGCAACAACAGGTCTGTGTTTCTGCTACGAGCACAGAACTTCTGTATGTCACTGCTGGAATATGAACGGCCGCACTAAAGACTTTTAACTCCGTGAAGTTTCCATTAACAAAATCAGGTAGATTAAGTGTGAAGTGTCTCGTTCAGTGGAGCGTTCAGAGACTTCTTCGTCGAGGTTATATCAGCTCCGGTCTCTAGGGGAAAACACACTCAGGTGTGAAAAAAATTAAATGAAACTCCCCAAAGTGTGAAAACACCCTCCATGTGTGCTCAGTGTGAGGAAGACGATCTGCAGCCTCTTCTTCATTAGGTTTCAACCACGACATCTTCAATCAGCTTTGGTGGAGCGAACATTACGTCGTCTAAATAGATGTGATGGTCGTTACGACGAGAGCTCAGTGAGGAAGAGTTCAAACCAAACCTAAATATTCAGACTCAAACTATGATTCAAAGTTATGTTGAGGGATGAAGACCAGAATGAGACGAACACCGACGAATTCAGAGAATCCTGTGTGTGTGTTTGTGCAAAAAGTTAACTTCCTTGAAATGTGTGCATGCCTCCTACCTCTACGAGGTTTGGCTCTCACCCCAGTTGGCTCGGATTCTACCCAAACAACAGAACCCTCTGAGCCTGATAAAGTGGCACCAATTGGCTTTACTCAGAATGACTTCATTCATTTATTTGTTGAATAGAAAAAATACAGGAACCTGTCTCCTGGTCGCAGTGGAACCGATTGGCTAAAAACATAAGCACCTTTTTGTTATTGGAAGAGGGGCTGAAAGCTCACATTAAACCCAACGTTACCTCACTCGCCCCTCTCTCCAACACACACACACACACACGCACACACACACACACACACAGCCATTGGCCCGACTGGTAGCCATCAGCAGGGCAAAGAGCTGCAGGACATTAGTACACTGCAGGGTAGAACTCTGCATACTGCGCCATGCAAGCACACACACACACCTACGCACACACACACACACACACACACACACACACACAGCTGAAGCGGTAGAGATAACGGCTAAAGCGACTGCAGTGAAAAGGTAATCAGGTCTGCTCAGCCATGCAGAGTGTGTGAGAGGAGTTCAGTGGGAAAGTTTGGAGTGTGATTCTCGGTTGGAGCTGAACGTCCCTGATGGGAGGTGGAGGTCTGGATTTTAATCTGCACAAAGTTACGCACATAAACTGTGACTTTCTGGTTTGTACAGGTCCGATCCAGTGTATAAACCTGAACTGGTACTTGTCACTGTGACATGATCTGGCAAATTAAAAAGTCCAGCTTGATTTGCATCAGTAATAATCAATATAACAACATGATTAGCATGATATTACGTTTGTTTGTTTGTTTATAACGACGTCGCGTCAACATGGAGGAGATCACGTGACAGTCGAGGTGGGTTTACCTCAAAGTTCATGAAGAGACGAGGTGGAGCCAGAATACAACGCCGCCACAGGACGCACATCAAGACCAGCTCCTCCCCGCCTTAACGTTAACCATCAGAGTGTAAATAAAGTTTTAACGTTAACCATCAGAGTGTAAATAAAGTTTTAACGTTAACCATCAGAGTGTAAATAAAGTTTAACGTTAACCATCAGAGTGTAAATAAAGTTTATCGTTAACCATCAGAGTGTAAATAAAGTTTAACGTTAACCATCAGAGTGTAAATAAAGTTTATCGTTAACCATCAGAGTGTAAATAAAGTTTATTGTTACCATCAGAGTGTAAATAAAGTTTATCGTTAACCATCAGAGTGTAAATAAAGTTTAACGTTAACCATCAGAGTGTAAATAAAGTTTATCGTTAACCATCAGAGTGTAAATAAAGTTTAACGTTAACCATCAGAGTGTAAATAAAGTTTATCGTTAACCATCAGAGTGTAAATAAAGTTTAACGTTAACCATCAGAGTGTAAATAAAGTTTAACGTTAACCATCAGAGTGTAAATAAAGTTTAACGTTAACCATCAGAGTGTAAATAAAGTTTATCGTTAACCATCAGAGTGTAAATAAAGTTTAACGTTAACCATCAGAGTGTAAATAAAGTTTAACGTTAACCATCAGAGTGTAAATAAAGTTTAACGTTAACCATCAGAGTGTAAATAAAGTTTAACGTTAACCATCAGAGTGTAAATAAAGTTTATCGTTAACCATCAGAGTGTAAATAAAGTTTAACGTTAACCATCAGAGTGTAAATAAAGTTGTACTGACTCAGTAGAACATGTGTTTCTAGTCTCTGGTCTCTGATCATGTTTCATTGTAAACAACCAATCAGAGGAGAGCTAGTAACGTTAGCAGCACCGCTAACGGCTAACCAACGGAGGTCCACTTCAGTTACATGATGAAGAAAAGGATTTGGGCCGGCGGTCTTAACGAGGTCTTAAATATGTAGCAATGGGCTCATCGTGGAGGTAATTCATCAGATCAAAATGTCAAACGTTTGGTCCTTTCTTCCTCACTTGGAGAGTTTAATGTCTCTATAATACATTTTAGTCAGACATGATCAGCTATTGGAACAAGACGGAGACTTAATATGGAAATGGCAGTACGACTTGTACTTCTCTACATTGTATAAAAGCTCATTTGTATCTTAGTCTCTTTATATTTCAGTGTCAACAGGCTGAAGCCACAAGATACAGTAGCAGAGGAAGACCTCGGCGTCAGTACAGTAGCTTGTGCTGCAGTGAAGGCTCCAACAATCAGCTGAGATGATGCACGTCCTTCTCCTGCAGACAACCAGCTGATTAAAATGTCAAAAGGGGAAAAATTCAATCAGGAAATTGAAAGTCAGGACGTCAGTTCTGATTCCACGTCCTGATATTAACGGCTGGATATTATTATATGACGAAGCCGAGCAGTATTGCTTCCATGCTTACTGTCTGACACACACACACACACGCACACAAACACACACTGTGTGTTTACCAGGATATGTTAATCAGTCTATTTTCTGCAGCAAGAAACTGAAGCTTCCGTCTTTAACGGCTGTTTTCTTGGTTCTTGAAGTCGTTCTCTGAAGTTAACTTTGTCTCCGAATCCCACAAACAGCAAATTTAGAGCGTTGTCATTTGTAGTGTGTCACAGAAAATAACAACAACACACACACACACACACACACGCATACACACACACACACACACACACACACACACACACACACAGAGAGACAACCTCTGACAGCATATCGAGTGTCTTTGTCAAGCACTGTCATAAAAATGTTCCAGTGACAGCAGCGGCATTAAAGGATAGAGGGAGAGTGAGTGTGTGTGTGTGAGTGTGTGTGTGTGTGAGTGTGTGAGTGTGTGTGTGAGTGTGAGTGTGAGTGTGTGAGTGTGTGTGTGTGAGGATCTCTGTAGTGAAATAAATGTGTGAAACAGCAGATGACACAGAGCTCTTCATGTTCTATCTCCTCTGTCAGGTGAACAGGAGCTGAACAACAAGAACACACACCCCTCACTACGAACAGAGCCGGGCAGGAACCATTCACTGATCTCGACATCATGAGGAAACTAATCCAAACTATTCAGATACTCAAGTCATTGAGGAAAGATTGACAGCAGTTGCTGGTTTGGATTCTGTCCAATGAGAGAGCTTTCTGCTGCTCCTGACGTTGGGAACTGAAGATCTTTGAGACCGTAGACCGTCGGTCGGACACACGTCATTCAAACTGTGATGTTCTGTTTATAAAAGATCAATGCTTTCACACAATCTGGTTCAAGTAAACGCTTTATTTGTGGAGAGATTTATAATGAGACATAAAATGTTGTTGATGAAATATTTAAGGTGTCAACCTTATTTTTGGCTGCATTCTCTGAAGGAAGCGTTTATCACACATGATGTGTTCAAGGACCGTCAGAAAGATGAACATCTGTCGATAGTGAGGGCTTTAGCAGCGTCTGGCTGTGGTAGACGCTGAGGCTTTGGCGAATGTCTAAAGGAGCTTCAGGGTTCAAACTGCTCTCAAAGCTGCCGTTCCTCAACAGAAAGGAACGAAGAAGAAAACAACAACGGAGGAGTAAAATTCCTCGCAAACAACTTCAAGGTCTGTCGAGCGATTCTTCCATTAAGACAGAAAATGTTTAATCGTCTCTTCGCCGCAGTGATTTCATTGAGGCCCTCAGGGACCTGAACGATGTTGTCACGACCTCTCATCTCACGCTAGAGAAACCCAGAGCGGGACGAGAGACGGACCGAGCGAGGCCATGAAAGGAAGATGGAAAGAAAGGAGAGAGGATACGAACACGGAGGGAGAGCTTTCTGTCTTTCTCTTCCAGGTCTTTCTGTCAGAGAGAGAAAGAGAGAATGACAGAGATCTACGACGGTGAGAAGGTGAGCGAGAAGCTAAATGTCACACGGGTCTATTTTCCACTTCTCTGTTTTCTTCCTAATATTATCTTTTATTATAGTGAGCCGAAACTCAAATATAGTTTCTAAAAACCATGGAGGACCAGAGCAGCGGCGAGTAGCAGAGCCTCTACATCACGCTATCAACACGTGTTCATCCTGATCGCTACTGAGCATGTGCAACCTTCACCAGAGCGAGAGGTCTCACTCATTAGCTACTTCCTTCATCAGTTCAAGAACAACAAAGAAGTGTTGAACATGATCTGCTCCTGTGTGGTCACACTCTCTCTGAAGCATTTTAGATATCGATATATTGAACCTTTGATTTAGCTTCTCTTGTGTTTTTATGTGTTTGAATGTCTCCTGTCAGGAGGTGATATGTTGTGTTTTAATGTAACACCACCTGCTGCACATTTCTGCCTTTTGCACACAAAAAGATAATAAAGTATGTTCTGTTGCATCTATTTAAAGGATCTTTGTGAGGTGGTTTTATTGTTTCACCAACGAAACGATCAGTTACGATGCAAAAATGCGTCTGCAGAAATCTCTCTTTGTGTTTTACTTCATGTTCTTTTTGCACAGCTGGTCGGCGCTTTTTTCAAAATATTAAGTTTAGATGAATGGGAGGAACAACGAGACTCGCCCCCCCCCCCCCCCCACACACACACACACACACACACACACACACACACTTGCAGGTGTTGTGGTAATAAAGTGGTGTTACGGTCAAAGAACGCTGGTAATAATGTACAACATGTTGAACCTCGTCACCACTTACTTCAAATCTAATACATTTAATCTCTGCAGAAAGCTTTAAACGCTCACACACACACAGAAACACACACAGAAACACACACACACACACACAGGAACACACACAGAAACACACACACAGAAACACACACACACAGAAACACACACACAGAAACACACACACACAGAAACACACACACAGAAACACACACACCCTGAGGAGACTCAGGCCGGCTATTACAGCAAGAGACTTCCATCTCTGCCGCTCGCCTCGTCTTCACAAGCTCATTTTTCACCCACTGGGGTCCTCCTCAGGGAGTGTGTGTGTGTGTGTGTGTGTGTGTGTGTGTGTGTGTGTGTGTGTGGGTGGGTGTGTGTGTGGGTGTGTGTGTGTGTGTGTGGGTGGGTGTGTGCCTAATGATCTAAATAAAACGACTCTACCCGTCTCTATTTATTCCTGCTGTCAGAGATTTAAGATGGAGACACACCCGGTGATTTTCCTCAGACTTCAGGTCAAGTCAACAGTTTTGATGCAGCAGAAGTTAAGCATAAAACAAAGAGCGGCCGTGAGGTGATTTAGGCTCAACGTGAGCTCAGTGGAGAGTTTTACTATGCGGTGGTGGTGGAATGGCTGAGTAAGCAGATTCTCTGCCTTAAAACTGTTGAATTCTGGGGTTTTTGGGGGATATAAATGAGGTTTAAGTTTAACTTGAATCCAACAGATTCTCCATCAAGGAAGTGACTCAATAAAAAGTCACGACCTTGCACCTTTTCCATCCGTGACGCTGCGAGTGTCGTTTCTACGCAGCACGTTTGGTTCATTACGACCAGAGAGAAGAAGTCACGACTTTTAAAACTAACAGAAGCTGAAGAGGAACAAAGAGAAGAGATGAAACTTGCCTTCAACACATTTCACACCTCCATCCTCTCTTCATCCATTTCATTCCAACATTAAACTGAGCTGCAGTTAGCGCCTCCACAACGTTCTTTATCTGGGACAGAAGAAGAAAACAGAGATGCATCATGGGAGTCGGAGGAGTTTAACCTCACCAGACTGCTCTAAGCGTCCCACTTGAAATGCCATTTGGGTCACTAGCTGCTCTTTCATTATCGACTGGTTTTAAATACGGCTGCTGCATAATGAGGCTGCGGTTAAGAGCAGCGCAGACGGCGCTTTAAATGCTGCATTCATGAATATAGAGGCGCTGACTGTCTGTCCGTCCCACTCTGTGACTCTGTGACTCTGTGACTCCTTCATCAAACTGTCACGCCGGGTTGAGACCAACTTTTTGGAGAAATGTTGTAAAAACTTTAAAGAAAACAAATGAATTGTGTTTCTATCGGCCGGCCGCAGAGAATGAAATGATTCTGGGGAACAAGGACAGAATTGATTGTTATTGAGGAAACTTTTTTCTTTTTTTTTAATCATCGCCATATTTCAGGCTGTCTGGAGACGGAAACAAAGACATCCATTCGGCACTATTTAAATGTGCTGACTCTTGGACATAAAACCGTAATGGAAACTTGCTCAAAGGTGCATCAGCACAGAAACACAAGCAGTTTGTAGCAGCACGTGTTTTATTGATGATGTTTCCGGACGTCTGACAGCGTCGCTGTGCTACGAGATAAACAGTGAAATGAACTCATCTATTCAGGACTCTCATGCTGCAGCCTCTGGACACACCAGTGATCACTACTGGCTGTTTGTTATACTGGTGCCAGGACAATACCGGACTTCAGGACGAGGGATTACAGGTAGAGACCTGTCAATCACTGTGTAGCCCCGCCCTAAAGCATCCCCTGCTTTATGGTCTGTTTGACTCTAAATGGACCATAATGTACTAAATGAACATCATGCTGTATTGAAGAAGACTTGAAACTAGAGATTGAGACCATAAACTCATGTTTACAATGTTTACTGAGGTAATAAATCAAGAGAGAAGTAGAGTCATTTTCTCATAGACTTCTATACAACCAGAGGAGTCGCCCCCTGGTGGACACTAGAGAGAATGCAGCTTTAACATTCTTCAGAACTGAAGGTTGTCTCCTGGTTAGACCACACGTAGAGGAACAAACAGATCCAGGAAGTCTGAATAACATTTCCTCATCAACGCCTCAAAGAAAGAAGATCCGGCACATTGTGTTCACTTTAATGAAGACCCAGATGCAGAAAACAAACATCTCAACATTCCCCATTATTAACAGAAGACGTTGGTCGGCCTTCACAAAGGTGTGAGCTCTTACTGTCGCGACAACATCTGGACAGAAAGCCAACTTCTCCCCTCGTCTGTGACTCCGAGTGACATCAGTCAAACTATCAATATGCAGACCAGGTTTCACCATAACAAGAGGTAAATATGGACGATATAGACATGAATAAATATGTGCATACACAGTATCTGAGTCTGTGTGTGTCTCTAATAGCTCGGCTCTAATGAAAGATTCATGAGGATTCATGAGGTTCGGGTAATAAGGTTGACATGGATTCCTCTCTGCTGCTGCCGGAGCGACTTCAGCGTGAGCCGGCTCTGATATACGAGGTGGATCAGAGACGGACCCGACCCGGTCCGACCGACCCTCGTCTCTCACACACACACACACACACACACACACACACACACACACACACACACACACACACACACACACTTGTGCAGAGGGAGATCAGTGCCGGCAGAGATTCAATTTGAATTGCATAAATTTGAATTTATCACGCTTGCGCTGAAACGCTGAATCTGAAAATATATAAATCAGTTTTTCTTTGTGGAAGGAATGAATTTGGAAATGCAGTTACTAAGGCAGACACCGACTTCAGCTTATATCTAAATTTATGCAGGAAGAAGGTTTTAATTTTGTCCCTGAGCTTCAACTGGAAGCAAACATCAAGAAGATGACGGAGTTCTAAAAGGTCTTCAGGTCTGAACGAGTTCCCTCACTGAGAGACTTTCACTCCTTCAATGGGAACTGAAACAAACGAGTTTGTTTATTTCTCTTTATCCGAACCGGTTATTCTGTTTAATATTAGATATTAAATGGTTTGAAGAAGGATTATAATATCTGTATTTATTTGTCTCTTAATGTCAAAGATATTCAGATTTAATGGTGTCACAAAACACCATGAATATTCATCTCACGCCGTCCATCATCAGCTCAGAAGCACAGGTGTGACTTATTTTTCAAATGTTGCTTTTCTGGTCTCAGACAGTAAAAGGTGTGAATGGATGCAGCTCCCGGGGTTGATGGTCATGAATGTATTAACGCTGGTAAACAGCGAGCGAGCAGCCGCCTTCATCTGCATCTCAATCTCTTCGTCTGTGAACACCGGCGTTTACCCGACCGGCTCCTCCATCTAACCTCGCTCTCCTCTCCACTCATCTGCTGAGGGGGGTGGAATCCAGCTTTGATATCGGAGGAGACTCGAGATGAGGATGAGAAGGAAGGGAGGGAAGAGGGAGGAAGGAGGAGAGGAGATGAAGGGATAACACAAATATTGAAAAGTGGGATGAAGAGATATAAACCTAAGAAATAAATATATCGATAGAGAGAGATGTGTAGCTGGTGGTGTAGCTTCGTGCTAGCGCTTTTAGCGCATAGTGAGAGACATTGAGATCAATGGTAACAAGTTCATATCTCTGTGATGTCACTTCCTCTCCTAGTTATCGTAGTAGTGACGGGAAACAAACGCAGAGAGAACAACAGACAGATGTTTGATGGGAAATGTCTGGCTGACACCGATAGGGATGAGAAGGAAGAAAACGTGAACAACACACACACACACACACACACACACACACACACACACACACACACAGTGCTGTGTTGGCATGTTTGAGAAGCTCCACCATCAGCAGTCTGTCAGCGTTCGCCTGTAAGCTGTAACTGAGCTGACACCAGATCAGCCATCATCGTCTGGTGAACCGGACAACGAACTCACTACTGTGTGTGTGTGTGTGTGTGTGTGTGTGTGTGTGTGTGTGTGTGTGTGTCCTTGTTTGTATCACTGAGAGGAACGTGTTCTCTGGTCTGAAGACATGTTTCTGGTCAGGTCTGTAAAGGCGGTTACACACACCAAAAACAAACCTCTAAAAATCTCTAAAAATCAAAAAAGGCGACGGTCAAAGACCAAGTCAGTGACGGACAGAAACCAAGACGGCGATGGCCGAAATGAGGAAGTCGAGGTGATGTCACGGTGACTACGTCCGCTCCTTCTATACGGTTTGTTGTTTGGATACAAAGCTGACAAAAAGACACAAACTAGCGTTCTGCGACACAAAGTCCAACACACAAACAGTCCCACAGTCAGGGCGATAGGGCTGCTTTCCTATTTCACCTGAACACACCACATGGGTGATTAAAGGACCAAACAAGGGATATGAGGATGATGTCACCTTTTAGTTAGTGGCATGTATCACTATTTGTCGACATCTTATAGAAATAATAACCTTTAGCTGCAGCCTGAGACGTGCGGATATTGTCGATAATAAAAATTCCCACATGAATTGAATGCGTCTGTGAATAAAGTGCAGTGTTCATGTCTCCCACTGTTTCATCCCATCGTGAAGGTTTCATTCTGTCATGTATGTTACACGGGGCTGATTGGCATTTGATAATAAATGACACAAGTGGATGAACAATCACTTGTAGGAGGTCTCACACACACACACACACACACACACACACACACACACACACACTAATCTAAACATGTTACATGCTCCTGCACGCAATCTCCAAGCGACAAATTAATCATGATCCTGGGTTCCGTCTAATCCACATCAAAGATATAAAATTCAGTTTAATCTCCTCGCCACCAACTGCAGGCCAACACACTGTGTGTGTGTGTGTGTGTGTGTGTGTGTGTGTGTGTGAGAGACAGTGTCAGATGTATGTCCCCTGGCCATCTGCAGAGGACTTTGATAACCTGATCACAGCAGCTGATAACAACGTGACCCTCTGGCAGAATTCTCCACCTCGGCCCGCCGTGTGTTCAGAGGTGGACAAAATAACAGAAACACCTCTGCGGTGTGGTTTCACAAAGTTTTGTCCGGATGTTCAAGAACAAATGAACCAATAACGCTTTTGACCAGTTATCTGTTTAGCTGCGGCTCCTCCACAGATACATAAACACATCCAGTGAGTGTTTGAAGCTTCAGCATGTGGCTGCTGTCATGAGACGACTCGTCTTTATCTGCATTGCTTTAGAAACAGTGGTTTAGTTTAAAGGCTTACGGAGATTCACAATCATACAAAAAATGATTTGAGAAGATATTTGTGTTTTTTTGGCCATGGTCCTAATCACTCCGCTGTGGTAATCCACCCGTGAGGACATGAATATTCTACATTTAGATATAAAATGATGTAAAAACAGCTGTGCTGCCTCATTTAACCCTCTGAACTCCAAAAACCCCAAAAAACACCGGCGGGATTGAAAAGCATCTATTTTTTAAAACAATCGCCAAAACTACACGCTTCATTTCTGTCAGATGTTCATCTTTCCAACGGTCCCTGAATACATCATGTGCTGCAAAAGCTTCCGTCAGAAAAAGTTATCAAAACAAAGCTTAAAACTTTTATTATTTGATCAACTTTTCTTCTACGTTTAAAACGTCTCCTCTAGTAAAGAGTTCACTTTAACCAGAGTGTGTAAAATCATTAAAGTGTGAAACTATGACGTCATGATTGATTCATCTGAGACCAGCAGTCATGTGACTACAAGGAGGAGACACTCTGACTGAACTACAGGAAGTGAACACTGAGAGGAGAGGAGAGGAGAGAGGAGGAGAGAGGAGAGGAGAGGAGGGGAGAGGAGATGAGAGGGGGGAGAGGAAAGATAAGAGAGGAGGAGAGAGGAGAGGAGAGAGGAGAGAGGAGGAGAGAGGAGAGAGAGGAGAGGAGGAGAGAGGAGGAGAGGAGGAGAGGAGGAGAGAAGAGAGAAGAGGAGGAGAGAGGAGGAGAGGAGGAGAGGAGGAGAGAGGAGGAGAGGGGAGAGGAGATGAGGGGAGAGGAGATGAGAGGGGGGAGAGGAGAGATAAGAGAGGAGGAGAGGAGAGTGGAGAGGAGGAGAGAGGAGAGAAGAGGAGGAGAGGAGGAGAGAGGAGGAGAGGAGAGGAGGGGAGAGAGGAGAGGAGAGTGGAGAGGAGGAGAGAGGAGAGGAGGAGAGAGGAGGAGAGGAGAGAGAAGAGAGAAGAGGAGGAGAGAGGAGAGAGGAGAGGAGAGAGGAGGAGAGGAGAGAAGAGATAGGAGGGAGGAGAGAGGAGGAGAGGAGGAGAGTGGAGAGGAGGAGAGAGGAGAGAGAGGAGAGGAGGAGAGAGGAGAGGAGAGAGAAGAGAGAAGAGGAGGAGAGGAGAGAGGAGAGGAGAGAGGAGGAGAGGAGAGAGGAGAGAAGAGGAGGAGAGAGGAGGGAGGAGAGAGGAGGAGAGGAGATGGAGGAGAGGAGGAGAGGCTGGAACATGTCAATAGTTTAATATTTATAGCATGTAGAATGTAGAAACTATGTCGCTCCTCTACGGTCAGTAAACACTTTAAAAACAACACCACTTAGTTACCTTCAGGAAAACATCACGGTTCGGTTCTCAAAGCGACGCTAAATGTCGCCTCGTGCATCGGTGTCAGACGCCGAGGGGGCGGGGCCTAGGGGCGGGGCTTAGCGTCGATATCTGACGTCCAGGGAGTGAGAGCGGACTGATCTGCTCTCTGACCTACGGACTAACTCGAGGTCGTACTTTAGGAAAGGAAACCAGGAAATAGAATAGAAATCGATGAAGGTGAAGGTGAATCAATAGAAACACGTTCACTATATGCTCTGATATATAAACTATATGAAGTAATAACACTGAGCTCATATGTTGCTTCATTATGAGAAGAGAATCTTTACCCTCTTATTCATATGAATGTCCAATACTTCAATGATTACCATCTGTACTGGTCTACTGAACACTTCTACACCACAGCTGCTCTCAGCTGAACGTCTCCACCACCTTTACAACAGGAACACTTCTTCTCTGCTGAATAATTGAGTGTTTGACTGAGAACCTCCTCCCCCCTCCTCACCCCCTCTCACCTCCTCCCTCCCCCCCCCTCCTCACCTCCTCCTCCCCCCCCCCCCCCTCACCTCCTCCTCCTCACCTCCTCCTCCTCCTATTTGTAAAAGCGCTGTGAATGATCGGCGCTTTCATGTCTGCGGAGACGAGCTGACCGCGAGGCGTCGTGACGTCGTCCTTCATTCATTTCATCTGCAGATCAACATCACAACACTTCCACTTCCTCGCGCTCCTCTGTTGTGATGAAAGTAACTCAGAACGACCTACTTTCTTATTATGTCCCGACTTAAACACCGTCTTCTGTCTTCTGCCATGACAGCGGCAGAGAGGAGGAGCAACAAGAGGCAGAGAGGAGGAGCAACAAGAGGCAGAGAGGAGGAGCAACAAGAGGCAGAGAGGAGGAGCAACAAGAGACAGAGAGGAGGAGCAACAAGAGGCAGAGAGGAGGAGCAACAAGAGGCAGAGAGGAGGAGCAACAAGAGGCAGAGAGGAGGAACAACAAGAGGCAGAGAGGAGGAGCAACAAGAGACAGAGAGGAGGAGCAACAAGAGGCAGAGAGGAGGAGCAACAAGAGGCAGAGAGGAGGAGCAACAAGAGGCAGAGAGGAGGAGCAACAAGAGGCAGAGAGGAGGAACAACAAGCGGCAGAGAGGAGGAGCAACAAGAGGCAGAGAGGAGGAGCAACAAGAGGCAGAGAGGAGGAGCAACAAGAGGCAGAGAGGAGGAGCAACAAGAGGCAGAGAGGAGGAGCAACAAGAGGCAGAGAGGAGGAGCAACAAGAGGCAGAGAGGAGGAGCAACAAGAGGCAGAGAGGAGGAGCAACAAGAGGCAGAGAGGAGGAGCAACAAGAGGCAGAGAGGAGGAGCAACAAGAGGCAGAGAGGAGGAGCAACAAGAGGCAGAGAGGAGGAGCAACAAGAGCTGGCTTTCTGTGCGGGTCATTTAGATGCACAGCGGTGCTGCTGGCTGTAATGAAGCTCTGTGCTCGGAGCTACAACTGTCAGCAGGAGCAGTGGAAGTGTTAGAAGGCCAGCGCCTGGACTTTGCTTCATTATTTATCTGGCCTTTTATCCTTTTGTTGGGTTATTTATGAGGCCGCACACAGGTGGCCCTGCCAGGGAGGACAGAGAGGGAGCTCACAGAGAGAGCGGGTCAGAGGTGGAGGAGGGAGGGAGGGAGGAGGGGAAAGGAAGGAAAGGTCAGGAGATGAGGAGGTGGGTTATATATATATATATATATATATCGTTATATTCCTGTCATTTCTGAAACTCTGCTTTTCAGTCAGGTGAAAATAAAATAGTTTGTTTTAATGTCAGGTTTCTGACATTTAGATGCAACTTAAAATATGTCAATTAAGAGTCAAACATGATCTTTATTTAGCTCCTGAATGTTGCTGACAACTTGTGGTTTTAACGCCAGCTATAAAATGTTAGAGGTTTAAATAACTAAAAATGATCTTTGTCATGTTTGTGGGAGGCAATGCAGGAAAAATGAGATATTTTCAGATATTTCATGAAAATATTTAATATTTAATTTGTGTGTCGTTGTAAGAAATGTCTGTTTGTCCCAGTTGGGCCTCCGTACACTTTGCATTCATTAGAGTTTAACCAGCGGTTCACTTGGCAGCTAAATCTGCTTAGCTTAGCTTAGCGGTTTCTGTCTTAACTTGACGTTTTTCTATTTTCTGATTGAAACTAGGTTCTGTCTCCGTGTTGTTTTCTCTCCTCTGCGTTGAGCTAATTACTTCATGTGAAAGACTTCATTTTTTGCATAAATCATAAATATTAATAACACACACACACAATTGGTCATATGAAAAGAAAACAGTGAGGATGTAAAAAAGACCGTGTGTGTGTCCTGGCTTGCATCAGTTACCATCCTGATAAAGAAGTAACTGATATTGTCCGCCTCCAGCAGTAAACACACTTTAGGAAACATTATCCATCTCACAGTGAATGCTTATAGGCTAGTGTGTGTGTGTGTGTGTGTGAAATGATGAGAGCCCTCTCCCAGAGCGAGGCGGCCGTTATCATCGCAAACTGCCGCGATGCATTTCATGAATACATCTGCTGGAGGAAAAAAAAAAAACACACACACACACACACACACACACACACACACACACACACACACACACACACACACACACACACACACACACACACACACACACACACACACACACACACACACACACACACACACACAGTTTTTGGCAGTGCATTAAAGGATCTGTTCACCCAAATCACAAAACAACGATTTGCCCCACTTACTCCTTCTCTATCTCTCTAAGTCGCTCTCTGAGACTTTCTACATTTGCAGAAACACTATAAACGGGTTCGTGATGTTTCGTGATGGTTCGTGATGGTTCTTGATGTTTCGTGATGGTTCTTGATGTTTCGTGATGGTTCTTGATGTTTCGTGATGGTTCTTGATGTTTCGTGATGGTTCTTGATGTTTCGTGATGGTTCGTGATGGTTCGTGATGGTTCTTGATGTTTCGTGATGGTTCTTGATGTTTCGTGATGGTTCTTGATGTTTCGTGATGGTTCTTGATGGTTCGTGATGGTTCTTGATGTTTCGTGATGGTTCGTGATGGTTCTTGATGTTTCGTGATGTTTCGTGATGGTTCTTGATGTTTCGTGATGGTTCGTGATGTTTCGTGATGTTTCGTGATGGTTCTTGATGTTTCGTGATGGTTCGTGATGGTTCTTGATGTTTCTTGATGTTTCGTGATGGTTCGTGATGTTTCGTGATGGTTCGTGATGGTTCTTGATGTTTCGTGATGTTTCGTGATGGTTCTTGATGTTTCGTGATGGTTCGTGATGTTTCGTGATGTTTCGTGATGGTTCTTGATGTTTCGTGATGGTTCGTGATGGTTCTTGATGTTTCTTGATGTTTCGTGATGTTTCGTGATGTTTCGTGATGGTTCGTGATGGTTCTTGATGTTTCGTGATGTTTCGTGATGGTTCGTGATGTTTCGTGATGTTTCGTGATGGTTCTTGATGTTTCGTGATGGTTCGTGATGTTTCGTGATGTTTCGTGATGGTTCGTGATGTTTCGTGATGGTTCGTGATGTTTTACCTTCTCGTGTTCTGATCGTGTCGCCGTTAAACTGAGCTCCTGGATCCGTTCTTACTTTTCTAAATGTGCCGTCACACGAAGCTAAAAGAAGCTCGTGTGTTTATTTCTTTAAAGTCCAATGACGTAAAAAGCACGTCAGGAAAAAGGAGTGAATGACTCATAATGAAAACCTTGGTCTCTGTGGGGACGTCTCACTCTGTCCTCGTGACGTCTCACTCTGTCCTCGTTTCATCTCAGAGTCTCACAGGAAACGGTTTTATCCTCTCTGTGATCTCTGGTTTCACTGCAGCCACCTGCTGCCTCAGACCAGACGCCTCCGCTGAATAATTCACCGCCACGCCTTTAAACGCTCCCACTTCACCCCCGTCTCACCCTCCGTCTCACCCTCCGTCTCACCCTCCGTCTCTCCCGGCCTCCTGCAGGACGCTTTGCTGAATTATTAACTCATTTCACTAAATGCTCTTCTGCTGCTGCATCTCTGCATCTCACCCCATGTCGCTGTTTTACGTCTCTGAACTTACTTGATTTTATTTCCCTTCTGTTTCTCTACCTTCCCCTCCTCATCGGTTATTTCTTTATTTCTTTAACCTTTGAACCGATCAGATTCGTGCTCCAGTGAACAGCAACCGATCAGAGAGGACGAAGGCTCATCGTCTGAGAAGGAAACAGAACTCTGTAACTGTGATGTCACTTTGAGCTGCTTCAGCAGATATGTTGCTGCAACTTCCTAAAAGATTTCACTCATTTAAATACGTATCCTGACACGTTTCCTCTTTATTCTGCTTCAGTTCATCACGTCGGAGATGCTCCGGCTCAGATATTCATTCTTCACCTTTGAGCAGAACAGAAAGTAAAGGATTCCTCACGAGTCCTTGACGCGGATCTCGAATGCTCGCCAACGTTTCAATCTTTGATATTAGCGCCGATGGAATACCTGACTTTAGATACACATATAAAAACACAATTATATTTCATATATTCTTTGGTATAAAAATATGTTTTTGCCAAAACATATTATTGAAATGAGTTAAAATGAATCTCTATAACGCTGGAGTAACGGCTGAACGCATATCTTTAAAGACAAACATCACGTTGGTGTCACATAGAAGCAGAAATAATGTGAACGATGAAATCTTCACCACCCTCTCCTCCTCTTCTTCTTCTTCGTGTTGCTGTGCGGTTGCAGCGTCTTGCGTTATAGAAGCAGCCTGACCACAGAGCAGAAACAATGGAGGCGGATTTACGGACGTGTTCTACTGTAACAGCATCGTCTCCTCCGCTGTGTTTCCCTGTTGCTCGTTCGGTCGCCGCCTTTCAGGCTTTTATGGACGAACAACTCACGTTCACTGCGGTTGCATCCACAGCGAAGAAGCTTTGCTCCACGTCGTGTTAGAGGTCGTCGCTTCTTCAGGTTGCTAATTACGTCCGTCTTTGTGTTTACTTCAATTATTTAAAGGAAAATCATCACGTTCCAGGCTTTAAAGGGTATTTCTGGCTTCATGTGTCATCACATTCCTGCTCTTTATCCCACTGACACGTCCTCCCAGTGTCTGTTTCCTGAGCCGCCATTGAGATTTTTCTGGGATGCTTCACTTCTCTTCCAAACATGACGTTGAGTTGATATGTTCTATGTTTCTCCTGCAGGTTTTTATCTATTTATGTTTGATGTCTGAGTCCGTGTTGACAGAAGGAGAGCAGAGACGTGAGGAGGAGACGGAACGTCTGTTATCCTGCTAACAGTGTGAGGAGGAGGAGGTGAGGAGGAGGTGAGGAGGAGATGAAGAGGAGGTGAGGAGGGGTGGAGGAGGAGATGAGGAGGAGATGAAGAGGAGTGGAGGAGGAGTGGAGGAGGAGGTGAAGAGGAGGTGAGGAGGGGTGGAGGAGGAGATGAAGAGGAGTGGAGGAGGAGGAGTGGAGGAGGAGATGAAGAGGAGTGGAGGAGGAGTCGAGGAGGAGGTGAGGAGGGGTGGAGGAGGAGATGAAGAGGAGTGGAGGAGGAGGAGTGGAGGAGGAGATGAAGAGGAGTGGAGGAGGAGTGGAGGAGGAGGTGAGGAGGAGGTGAAGAGGAGTCGAGGAGGAGGTGAGGAGGAGTCGAGGAGGAGGTGAGATGGAGTGGAGGAGGAGGTGAAGAGGAGTCGAGGAGGAGGTGAAGAGGAGTGGAGGAGGAGGTGAGGAGAAGTGGAGGAGGAGGTGAAGAGGAGTCGAGGAGGAGGTGAGATGGAGTGGAGGAGGAGGTGAAGAGGAGTCGAGGAGGAGGTGAGATGGAGTGGAGAAGGAGGTGAAGAGGAGTCGAGGAGGAGGTGAAGAGGAGTCGAGGAGGAGGTGAGGAGGAGGTGAGGAGGAGTCGAGGAGGAGGTGAAGAGGAGGTGAGGAGGAGTCGAGGAGGAGGTGAAGAGGAGTCGAGGAGGAGGTGAAGAGGAGTCGAGGAGGAGGCTCTGCTCTAATCTCACAACACAAAGTACATCCTAACAAACACTGAACAGCAAGACACTCGCTAGTCTGGCAACATTAGAGCTGCCAACAACCCACAATGCAACGCTCTCTGGGGGAGATACTACAGAGTATCTGCTGTTTTGAATAATATTAAAATTTATAATCCTTGAAAATAAAAACACCATTTCCAGAAAAATCATCTTCTATTCGGGCAAATGTGGTATTTTTAGAACGGCATCTTATTATGAAAGGAAAAGGTGAATAACGAGGTCGATGAGGTATGTGACCGATCAGTTATTGATTCATCTATGACTCATAACCATCCATAGAGAAGATCAAAGCAGAGGGACTATTGGACTTGCTTTAATAAAGTGGACACAAACTCGACTCCTGGATGATCGTACTGCTCGGTGTGCGAATAGGCAGCGTGGGCCCGCATCCTTTTTAAAGCTAAAATGGAAAACAATACTTGTTTCCAGCATGGACAATGTGAGGATCTGCTTTGATTATTTAATATCTTTGAATTTTGGACTGTTGGTCAGAAAAACCTGAACGAGGAAATTCAGGAAACATAAATTATTGATGTCTTACACAAACCAGGACTCCAGTTTGTTGTTAATCTAAAGCAGCAGTCACATCACTCAACATGAACATGAATCCAGAACCTCCGACTCTGCTTCTAATAAAGTCTTTCCAGCTAAAAATAACGTGACTGCTGCTGACGGCGAGAACCACTTGGAAAGAACTAAAGTAAGAATGACGGCTTCATTTCCAATAAAAACTTCTTTTTTACCTTCGTCCTGAACCGGCAGAAGAAATGAACCCGCCACTCTCACGTCACGCTGTTAAAACTCGTTTTCATAGAGTTCCTGTTTCAGTCCGTTGGGAAGAGTTCAGCCTCTAAGGCGTCGATGCAGCCTGTAAATAAACGTGTTATTCACCATCGTAAACTGTGATTAACTGATGGAAACAGTTCTTCTATCACAGCATCAGGGATAAAATAAAGCTACAAGAGCTTATCTACATAGCACACACACACACACACACACACACACACACACAGTGACACACATATTACCACTGCTTTCCTCTGTGATTTATCAGAAGCTCTCAGAGCCGAGAGGCTGAGAGGACTTCAAACGCTCCGACGGTCCGAGGATTCAAACGCGGCCGGAAGGAGAAAAAGGTTTTTGGACCGCGTCACAAAGAGGAATCCTTATTATTCCACAACGCCGTTATTTATGATTATTATTCAGCGCCTGCAACAGCAGATGAATGAAATGGAACTACAAAGAAGAAGCAGTGACACAGAGCGGTTTGGATTAAGCCGTGGGTCATCGCTGGTTTGGTCACGGCAGCTTTTATAACAAGAACTCTTTGAACGTCTGACGTCCTCACTGTGGATGAGCTGCAACGTACGAGAGAGATACCGACGCACAGATCCATGAGATACACACAACACAAGCAGGGTGTTTATACACACACACACACACACACACACACACACACACACACACACACACACACACACACACACACACACACACACACACACACACACACACACACACACACACACACACACACACACACACACACACACACCAGGAGGGGAATCTGATTTCATCGTGTGAATCCATCCATTGAGTGCTGACCCAGAGGTGTTGTGACCCAGAGGTGTTGTGACCCAGAGGTCTCCATGTTACAGAGCTGAGGCTCGATGTACTTTGTACTACCATCATGTACTTCTACTGTGCTGTTTGTAGACTGTATGTCGGCTGCAGACTGAGTTAAGCACCATTACTTATTCTTATTTTTACTTATTGTAAGTCCTGTTTAGCGTAGTTTAGGAATCTTTGTAACTTAGTCACGTTGTGGGCTACATCATCTTCCTTCCTTCCTCCTTCCCGCCTCTCGGTTTTCTCCCCATGTTTCTTTCCTCTATCAGTTCTCCATTCTTCCTTTCCTTACTTCCCCTCATCGCCCGTTAATCCATCTCTCTATTTCCTCAACTCATGTCTGTATTTCCTTTTTCCTCTCTTTCTTGCATTCTACTTCCTGTATTTCCTTTAACTTCTTCACCACCACTGTATCTTTCCTTTCTTCCTTTCCTTGTCCCCTCCATCATCTTTTTGTTTCCTCGTCTCACCACTCATCTCTCCTCCATCGTTTCCCCCCTCCCGTCTCCCCTCCCTCGTCTCCGCTCTCTCGTCTCCTCTCCTCTCTCGTCTCCGCTCTCTCGTCTCCCCTCCTCTGTCGTCCCCTCCATTGTCTCCTCTCTCCTCTCTCTCGTCTCCTCTCCTCTCTCGTCTCCGCTCTCTCGTCTCCCCTCCTCTGTCGTCCCCTCCATTGTCTCCTCTCTCCTCTCTCTCGTCTCAGCCCTCGTCTCCCCCCTCTCCCCTCTGTGTCCTGTAGAATGTAATGAAGCCTTCGTCCAGTGAGTGGTGGTTCTGCTGTGGAACCGAGGACTCAGGGTTCTGGATGAGTTCTGGATGAGTTGTGGTCTTGTGTAAATGTTTGAGGCTCTGGAGGCTGAAGCTCAGAGCTGCTGAGAGCCTCTCTGGTCCCACAGAGGAGCTCAGGGAGCAACAACTGATGGAGATTAATGATCGTCACAACCGCCGCTCCATCAGATGTGACAGAGCGCTCACATGCAGATGAACGGCAGAAGACAGAAACGGAGGGTTAGGGAAACGTGCACTTCTAGGCTGCATATTGTGTTTTAATTCCTCCACATATTGTATTATTTAACAGGAGAGACTGTGGCTTCTTTTTATTATCTAGCTTCAGCTGTAATGTAACGTATGTAAAATCCCACTTTCTTCTCCTGCTTTTAAACTCCACAAATACAAGTGAACATCTTCTATGAACCTCAAACGGGAGAAAAAACCCTTCTGACTCCCGAAGAGCTGAAAAAAAGGAGAGACGATAAAGAGAGAGAGAAGATGAAGAGAGAGAGAAGATGAAGAGAGAGACGATGAAGAAGACAGAGGAAGATTTATTTTCCCCTCAAACAACTTCACTCACTACAAACACGTTTTCTCTCAAACCGAGCCGGCTGTCGACATTTCAGGGTTTTTTACACACACACACACACACACACACACACACACACACACACACCTCTGATGCTGCTGGTGTGTGTGTGTGTGTGTGTGTGTGTGTTTATATTGTTCTGTTGTCCTTCCTTTGTCTGTTCTCCAAACCAGGAAGTTAAGGAACTGAGAGGAGGAAGAGGAAGAAGGCCGGGAGAAAAAATAACTGTGTGTGTGTTTGTGGTCTGAGAGATAGAGAGAAAAAACAAACAAGAGAGGGCTAAAGGCCTGTCTGGGGAGCAAGCCGGCAGGCTACTGATAACACACACAAGTTAGTTTCACGTCTTTTTTGTGGCTGATTATTTACTGGCTGTTTGCCTTGTCGGCAGATTATCCTCATTCACTGGCACCTAAATTGACCTCGTCCACTGTGTGTGTGTGTGTGTGTGTGTGTGTGTGTGTGTGTGTGTGTGTGTGTGTATTTGTTGTTGAGGGAGTGAGAGATTTGTTTTTCCCCCCAATATCACTCTGCCAACAAGAACAAAAACAAATTGCCCTGTCATCGTAAATTGTTCTGTCAACTCACTGGAACAACACACACTCCTACACACACACACACACACACACACACACACACACACACATGAATATCGCTCATTTGCCCCCCCAATGTAATTGGATTTAAAATGAGAAAAAGCCAACACATTGATTACGGAGGTCATTAGCCGGGCTGCTGCGAGCCGATTGGCTGCCTGTGAGGCCGATAACGGGGCAGGAATCTGCATGCGAGCGACCGCGGAGCGTCACACGCCGGTGGACTAATCCACACGGTTAGAGAGATAACGGAGGAGGACCGGAGCTCTCGTCTCTCTGAAGTGCTACATATCGGTGACATCATACAGTGATGACATCACTTCATCAGCTTTGGTTCAGGTTGCTGAAATGAAAAGTGAAGAGATGATTTTACAAAAGTCTGTTGTATGACAGAGTGTAAGGGGCCAATAATAAACCTGAGATTCAGAGAATTATTAAATTATAATATTATAAATTGTAGCCTAAGATTAGGAGATTAAAGTCATAGAAGAAGAGGTTTGAGTCAAGTGTGCATGTTTGGTTTGCAAGATATTCTGTGTGTTTTCCTTCTAAAGTCCAGCAACACGTGTCAGCTTGTTACACGAATACAGTCAGAATTATGTTTAGAAAAAGATTGTGGTTTGAGTTCAAACAACTACTGAAGTGCTGTTCCTAAAGTAGGTCACTGTAGCCTCCAGTTATCAGTGTGTCTTTCCTCTGACCGATAGCGGTGTCGCTCCGCTACGTGTGGCTACGCTACGCGTTTTGAACATGAGCAGAAATCGGGAGTCCAGGGGGTTTAGAAATGAATTCAGGTTACCCATCAGCCATCTGTCAGCCTCAGCAGCCTCTTGTTAGCGCGGTTTACTTCCATCTGCTGCCCGTTAGTTGACAAACTTCTGGTGATCGACACCTTTATGTCTCCTCAAACTAAACTAAACGTGCTTTTGTCCTTGATGGTATTCAGTGCGCATAAACCCTTTTCTCTCTATCAGCACATTAAAACTGAAGATTCAATATGTTTTAAAACCATCGTCTCTTGAGGACGCCGTTTTAAAAACAATATTCCTCGTGGCCTTAAACTCATAACTTCATCTGCTGTTGAGTCTCTGAACCTGAAAAGTTTTTGTGGAAACAATAAACCAGCCGTTAACTTTTGGTATTGATTTGTTCTCCCAAATAATTCAGGGATCCATTTTAATCTGCTTGTGAGCAGCCTCGGGGAAATAATGAATTATAAAGAGGGTTCAAAGTGACGTTAGTTAATAAGTTGGCTGTGTTCCTCCAGCGTTTCTTTAGTGACGGACTAAACAATACTATATCAGGGGAGAGAAATCACGGTTTCAACATAATTATGTTTAAAGCCGGCGTGTTTTAAAGTGAGCCTGCTGCTGGAAGGTCGATCCACATCGGCTGACCGACGCCAGCGATGACCTCAAAAGGGATTTGTCAAACAGCAGCTTGTGTTCAGACCGACGCCGGCTCAGGTTGGTGAGATTTTATAAATGAAGCTGAAGGTGAGTGACGGCTCTGAGATGAAGGTCATGACACTCGGATACCTGAATCGATCAGCTGTCAGCATCTCACTGTGACGGTGTGGTAGAACGACACATGGGCCGCCTGATAACTTCCTGCTGCCTTCAGAGAGAGAGTGTAGGTGTGTGTGTGTGTGTGTGTGTGTGTGTGTGTGTGTGTGTGTGTGTGTGTGTGTGAGAGAGAGTGGTGGTTTGCATGAGCAGCATTATTATTTATTATTAGTAGTATTGATTATTAGTCCTACTGATTACTATATTTTTCATCAGGGGAGGCAGAAGCTCAAGCGTGAAGTTGCGTTCACAACAAACGTGGAGCGAATTATTCGCGCGAGTAGATTACATACAAAGTCTATGCACAGACACTGAGACTGGAGTAATTGGATGCATTTTCCTACAAAAGCCCAGCAACATGTGACAATATCTGCTCGTTACATAAATACAGTTTTTTCAAAATGAACTTCCGTTTTCAGAGGAAACTCAGTTAGGTTGAGACAACTAAACTACTGAGTTAGGTTGAGACAACTAAACTACTGAGTTAGGTTGAGACAACTAAACTACTGAGTTAGGTTGAGACAACTAAACTACTGAGTTAGGTTGAGACAACTAAACTACTGAGTTAGGTTGAGACAACTAAACTACTGAGTTAGGTTGAGACAACTAAACTACTGAGTTATGTTGAGACAACTAAACTACTGAGTTATGTTGAGACAACTAAACTACTGAGTTAGGTTGAGACAACTAAACTACTGAGTTAGGTTGAGACAACTAAACTACTGAGTTATGTTGAGACAACTAAACTACTGAGTTATGTTGAGACAACTAAACTACTGAGTTATGTTGAGACAACTAAACTACTGAGTTATGTTGAGACAACTAAACTACTGAGTTATGTTGAGACAACTAAACTACTGAGTTAGGTTGAGACAACTAAACTACTGAGTTAGGTTGAGACAACTAAACTACTGAGTTAGATTGAGACAACTAAACTACTGAGTTAGGTTTAGACAACTAAACTACTTAGTTAGGTTTAGACAACTAAACTACTGAGTTATGTTGAGACAACTAAACTACTGAGTTATGTTGAGACAACTAAACGACTGAGTTAGGTTGAGACAACTAAACTGCTTAGTTAGGTTGAGACAACTAAACTGCTTAGTTAGGTTGAGACAACTAAACTGCTTAGTTAGGTTGAGACAACTAAACGACTGAGTTAGGTTGAGACAACTAAACTGCTTAGTTAGGTTGAGACAACTAAACTGCTTAGTTAGGTTGAGACAACTAAACTGCTTAGTTAGGTTGAGACAACTAAACTGCTTAGTTAGGTTGAGACAACTAAACTGCTTAGTTAGGTTGAGACAACTAAACTACTGAGTTATGTTGAGACAACTAAACTACTGAGTTAGGTTGAGACAACTAAACTACTGAGTTAGGTTGAGACAACTAAACTACTGAGTTAGGTTGAGACAACTAAACTACTGAGTTAGGTTGAGACAACTAAACTACTGAGTTAGGTTGAGACAACTAAACTACTGAGTTAGGTTGAGACAACTAAACTACTGAGTTATGTTGAGACAACTAAACTACTGAGTTAGGTTGAGACAACTAAACTACTGAGTTAGGTTGAGACAACTAAACTACTGAGTTATGTTGAGACAACTAAACTACTGAGTTATGTTGAGACAACTAAACTACTGAGTTAGGTTGAGACAACTAAACTACTGAGTTAGGTTGAGACAACTAAACTACTGAGTTATGTTGAGACAACTAAACTACTGAGTTATGTTGAGACAACTAAACTACTGAGTTATGTTGAGACAACTAAACTACTGAGTTAGGTTGAGACAACTAAACTACTGAGTTAGGTTGAGACAACTAAACTACTGAGTTAGGTTGAGACAACTAAACTACTGAGTTATGTTGAGACAACTAAACTACTGAGTTATGTTGAGACAACTAAACTACTGAGTTAGGTTGAGACAACTAAACTACTGAGTTAGGTTGAGACAACTAAACTACTTCGTTAGATTTAGGAAAATATAGGAGTTTGGGTTAAAATAACTACAGAAGTGCCATCACTGAAGTACAGAAGCTACGTGACAAAAACATCAACGTTGACTTCTCGTTTCACACGAGGAACAAACATCGGTCTCCTGTTTAAAAGATCCCAGTCACCTCCAGGTCGTTATACTTCTTCAGTCATGATTACGTGTATAACATACGGAATCATTTTGTGTGATATCTACGAATAACGGCGTATTATTTTTCGTAGTTTTTGCAACAAATGCCGGATGAGAGAAGTCTGGACCTCCACAGGGATGCTGAAGAGGAAAACTGGGAAATATAACTTTATCTATTTATGTTTTTGATTCCTCAATTAATCGTTTCTTCTATAAAATGTCAGCTGATTTTTTTTAATACTATTTTCTAACTGTCCAAAACCCAAACAGGGCTCAACAGGAAGGGTTGCCAGGTTGCCATTTTGAGACCCCAAAATAAATCATATATATATATATTGCTGTTAGAGTCAGAAGCTGAATCAGATAACACTGAACCAGCGTTGACTTGTGTGCAGGTAAGATAAATGAAGTGATTGACTGTGAGGTGAAAAGTTCATCTAACTCGTCAACATCACAAAACGAACGTGTAAATTGATTCAAGCGATAAAGAAGCAGATGAACCGGAACGACGGACAAATGTGTGAAGTCTCTTATAAACCCACACACGACATGAAAACATGTCACATGTTCATTATTGAGCCGACTGTATCACTGAACAATATCTTAATTACTCCAAATATAAAAGGTGATTAAAGTGTGTTGAGCCCGGCCGAAGATGTTGAATTGACTGATAGAACAAACACCACCACATGAAAACACACAAGGACCTACTGACACATGAGCGATGGATTCTCACCACTGTGGCCGATAGAAAGTTCTTTGCCTGACGGTTTATGTTGTTCCGCATCCGTCGTCAACAGAACAGACCTCCAGAGCGCCATGAATGACTAAAAGAGACGTTTCAAAAGAGTTCTCTTTCACTTCTGGATTCGCGGTCGGGATCAACTGGCTGTTAAACACCACAGGATATACAGCAGTGTGCTGCCATCTTTGTTCTTGTCACACCGGCTTCTTCTCCTCTCAATAAACTCAATGATGCGTTTCACTGTTTGCTCCTACAATCTACATGTGATGGCGTTTGAACTTTTCATTTTAATTCCTTCCACTGTTAAGTGTCACCGAATGTCACAGAGCAGCATCACCCTCCGCTCTGAAGGGTCATCCTCATCATCATCATGACCCGAGCCCTTCGTCAGCGGCCGACACCTTCTGCTCTCGTTAAAGCTCCGGCTCCGCGGTGTGAACTTCTAATTGCCGTCTTGTTACAAAGAGGATTACGGGACCAGTGGAGGGCAGATTAGACTGGACATTATCGCGAAGGGAGGACGGATAAAAAAAACACGGCACCGCCACAGAGCTTCATTTGTTCTATGGCGCCTCGCATGCATGGACATGTTAGAAATCCCACTAATGAGGAGGACGAGAAGAGGAGGGAGAGACGGAGGAAGAGGGAGAGAGAGAGAGAGGACACAGGAGGGAGGAAAAGAGAGGAGGAAACAGTAAAGAGACGAAGGAGATTAGTAAAGACAGGAACACTGTGTTACACTCTGATGATGAACATCAGGTGATTCTCTGTGTGTATAGGTTTTATTATGTATTGTTATAAAGGCTCATTATTTGAGTTATAGAAGGGGGGGGGGGGGGGGGGGGGGGGGCTTTATAAGCATGTACTCCAAACTCCTTTTTGGGAATGTGATATTTATTTATTTAGTTTATTGAGAATGTTCTGTCTGTGTTACCAGGTCATTTTATTGGTTTATGTTTGTTGTCTTATCATTTGTTAATATCTCTGATATGTTTGGATGAGTAGAACCACTTTAAGGAACATTTGTTAACATTTGTCGTCCTCATCTTCACCATTAAAGCAAAAACGTGAGAGAACTTTTTACCGTTTTGCTGACTTTACAATAATCAGACAGTGATCAGAGGAAAAGAGATTCAATCGATCCAAAATCCATCAAACATCACAAGTTAACACACAACACACTCATCTCTATTGAGCGCGCACACACACACCAACAACACGCCTTCATCCATTAGGTTAACTTAACACGCCCACTGCACCTGAGGTTGACTTCTCTCTCTCTCTCTCTCTCTCTCTCTCACACTCTCACACACACACACACACACACACACACACACACACACACACACACACACACACACACACACACACACACACACACACACACACACACACACACACACACACACACACACACACACACACACACAGCTGAACTCGGTGAGTTAATCATTCAGAAAATAATTACAATCAATAAAGCAGAACAGATTGAATGAAAGCATGAAAAAGAAAACAACTATGGGCTCAGAGAGAGAGAGAGAGAGAGAGAGAGAGAGAGTTACTCTCACACACTTCCTACCTGACTTTCTCTTGTAAAACCATAAGTTTCACTGTTACATACATTTATGAATCACATTCCTGCTCCCCAGAGGATCAACCACGGAGAACTACATATGTTTCAAGATGGCACCTGTCATCCATTTGAATGGAACCAACACAAAAAAAAAAGAAAGCAAGTTAAAGAAGGTTGAGCTGATTTGAACTTTTGCCGAAACGTCACCTGGAGCTGCAAAAAAACAATCAGATTCCAGGGAGGAGAGCAACACATGTCTACGGTTTCTACCTCACAACCTTCTGGACAAACACACCATGCTGCTCTTTGTTTGTTTGTGTGAGTTTAATGTTCCAGAGTTAAACATGTTTAACTCCAGAGCAGAGTCTTTGGCGTCAAACTGGACTGGACGGCGCTTCATGTCTCAGGTCTAAAGAGTTTCTGTTCGTCTGAGCCACTGGAAAGAGCTTTTCATTGGACCAAATAATCCAGTTGTGATGATACAAAGAAACATTGTGCTCAGAGAAACGTCTTCTCCCTTTAAGACGCTACTCTGGTTGTAAATGGGTATAAGCGAGGGCTGAACTTTTTTAAAAAGACATCTAATTGAGATCATTTATATGATATGATTTTACAATCATTCTCATGACAAAAACATATTTAAATGGTGTGGTTGTTGTGGGGATCTGTATCATGTGATGTGGAGTTCAGGACATCTCTGCAGCACCACAATATTTATTCTTTTGAATAGGATTTTGACATTTCTCCTCCTACAAATATTGGGCCTATATTACGATTGAAATAGGATCTCTACTCATCGTGCAGCCCTAGGGTTGGCCAGAGGGTGTCATGTGACCTGCAATACCAACTCTGGCCACCATGCCAATATTATCTGTTACTGAACGATAACCCTTTTCATTTTAATGACATCAGTGATCTTTCCTCTAGTGCCACCTTTAATCTCTTTGTAGTGGTGGGGCTCTAAGAATACAGCTTCATCATCAGCATACGACTGTTCTGTAGTTGGCGGTGTGATGAACATCAGAGCCTCTAGGGGGCACTGGCAGCACTTTTTCTTTACCCAATGAAAACAGAAGAAGCCTTACATCAGAATTAGAGAGAAAAGGAGATTCTTAAAAAGTCGACACATGAAACAAAGAATATTTACCCAGAAACCGACTCCTGAATTGAGTCCAGCAGACGCACAGACAGACGGACAGAACTAATCTGGTGAGGAGGAGCAGTTCACTAATAAAGAGAGGAAGTACTGAGGAGGACCGATAAGAGGGAGGGGGAGCAGGAGTGGAAGATAAGCGGAGGAGGAGAGAGGCCATCCTCAAGAACAAAAGACTAATTTGAAGAGCTGCGAGCAGAAGGCTCAGGGGTCCGACGCTGAAGAGTTCAACAGTAATCAGAGTGTTGAAACAGTGACTGACGGCTCCTGAGATGTCGATTTAACATTTAAAGCTTCACTTCTATTTCTGTCGGAGAAAATAATGGGAAGTTGTATTTTTCCTGCTGCTGAATAATTATACTACAGCTTTGTTCTGAGAGACCGAATATCTGCCGTTTGACAAAATGAAGGCACTTTGAGATTTATTAAAGGATTCCTGGTCCCCAGAGGAGAGAGATGCAACTCTTCACTGAAACATTCAAATTACTAGTACGAGCAGGATAAATGTAAAAACACACAATGCACGAAAGGAACAATATACACACAAAAAGAGAATATGGATAATAACAGCAGGTTCAGTGTTACTAGGGTTAATATTTCAGTACTAGTGCAAATATTGAAATGTTTTCCAACAAACAATATTAACAATAAAACATCAGTTTTTATATTTAACACAATTCAAACTTCGAAAGTGTTGGTGCTGGATTTTGTCTCAAAACAAATAACCTGTAGAATACTCTTTGCCGATATCAACCGTTGTCTATAATTACTAGTCATGATTTAAATAATGACATCTGATCAAACAATAAAATATTTATAATCTGCCTGAACATCCTCCCAACTGTGAACATCGGTTTCTTTTAACTCCATTATTTCCAGACATTAACAAAGTCGTTGAGTCGCCTAAACTTCTTAACTTAACACTAACTAAGCAGGTGACACATCAGAAACCGCCAAAAGAAACATTGTGTTGTAGTTTTCATGTGTTAAAGCTGCATTCTCTCTAGTGTCCACCAGGGGGCGACTCCTCTGGTTGTATAGAAGTCTATGAGAAAATGACTCTACTTCTCTCTTGATTTATTACCTCAGTAAACATTGTAAACATGAGTTTATGGTCTCAATCTCTAGTTTCAAGTCTTCTTCAATACAGCATGATGTTCATTTAGTACATTATGGTCCATTTAGAGTCAAACAGACCATAAAGCAGGGGATGCTTTAGGGCGGGGCTACACAGTGATTGACAGGTCTCTACCAGAGACGTATACGGCGTCTCTACGTCACTTCTCCTCAGTCCAGATATGGCCACAGGAAGTTGACAGGAAGTTGCTTCATAGTTTTGTTTTACATGAAGGATGCAAGACAAACATTAGACTCGTTGGATTCAGAGACTGAAACACAGACAGTTTGTATCCGAACAAACAATCTGAACCAAACTGCCAGCTGGTACACAAACTAACACCAGACAAACAACACAATGAGCTGAAACAGACCCACGCAGCCACGCTAAATATCCCATTCGGTCCTGAAAGTTTAGTCCAAATATCTTCCAACGCTCCATCAGGTCTGACATTTCTTGGAATGAATGAATTAAATCAGAAACATGAGAAAAGAAGGCCGGACATCTGAATCTAAAAAAAGTTCTTTCCCTGGAATGATGCAAGAACTGTTGAGGATTTATTGGTGAGCCACTTTTCCGCAGATTTCTTTCACTAAAATGAATTCCAAGAAAAGCTTTTCATGAATCTAAGCTTCAATCTTTATTGAAAACAGGTCTTTATGCTAACAATGTGTCTGTTGTTCTGCTCTTAAATGAGTGAGAAGTGAGAGGATACACATCAGCCGGCTACATAAAGCCAGAGAAACACAATGAGCCTCGACACTGTGTTTCCTTAAGTGATTCAGGTTGAATTCCTCTCAACGCATTCATTTGACGCCTGAAATCCACCAGAAAAACTGCCAATAAAGACTGAAGAGAGATTATAGCTGCTGGAACACGCAGAGGTGTAGAAGTGCGAGCGAGGAGTTATTAAAGATGAATGGGAGCCGCCGGTGAGTGACAGCGGCGTACGTGCTCCCAGCAGGCGCAGTGTGAATGTGATTATCCCGGGATAATGCTGTTTCCTCTTAGAAGAGAGCCCGTCCGTCTCAGAGGGGGGGCCATTAGATTTAATTAGTCTCCGGCTCTGAACGGAGAAACACTCACACCTACAGCTTCAGTAACAAACTGGGCAGTGATGGAGGAGGTGGAGGGAGGACCTGCTGGCCTGCACTGTGTCATTACAACCTCTTTCCCACCCTCCCTCCCTCCATCCATCTACCTCGCTCGGTTCCTGTTCAGAGCCTCCCTTCTCCTCGCAGTCGGCCCGTCAATCCCTCATCCTCCTCCAGCGCACAAGGAAAGCCAGTTATGGCGGATTAGCAGCAACCGTAGATTTACGGAGGTTTTAAGCTTCTGGGATATGTTGTTTCTCATTGGAGAGACATGTGTTTCATTCATTTATGAACCAAATAAACTTGAATTACAGGGAGGAAAATATTCATCTTGTCTTGTATCTTCATAGAAATCCCACTTTCGTGCGTGTGAGGAGACAAAAACACGGAAGCCGAGAGCGTTTCTCATGTGCCACGTTATCTCGACATCACCAGTTCATTATCTGGTTATTTTGGGCAACAAAAGACGTTTTCCTGCTGATATCAGGTTCATCGTGTGTGAAGCTGGTTTTCTTCACATAATGAGATCATTTTACATTTTCTCAGGGTTGTTTTAGGGTCAATGCTTCAGAGTGTAATCTGATTAGTGCCTCGTATGTAACAAAACAATCATATTTAACTGAACAACAACACAAAGCTCAGGCTTTATATTTACACTCAGTTCATGTTCAGAGATCAGCTGACGACACTGAAGTGATATATTATGGTGCAGGAGATGCTGTGAAGCGTATTGATCCCCTGAGGACGCTGACAGCCGTTAATTGATTCTAATTCGGCAGTTTGATTGGATTTCACAGCACAGGTGAGTATAATGGTAATTACTAATATCCTGCAGGGTTCATGCGTCCCACGAGGCCTTTCACTGGAGGAGACAATCTGAGCTGAGAGATGTTCATCTACTATATGTATATATATATATATATATATACACAGTGTCCATTGACTGGATGTCAGTTTATTCTTTAGATCATCAATCATGTTATTATACTCATTTCAAAAACAATGTTTCATTTGTCGTGTTCATTGTCTTCATCTCCCTCACTGTCTGTCTGACTGACACACACACACACACACACACACACGAATATCGCTCATTTGCCCCCCCCCAATGTAATTGGATTTAAAATGAGAAAAAGCCAACACATTGATTACGGAGGTCATTAGCCGGGCTGCTGCGAGCCGATTGGCTGCCTGTGAGGCCGATAACGGGGCAGAGGAGAGAAGAAGCAGAAGAAGGAGTTGATAAGAGCGTCTTATCGCCTGAGGAGCAGCCGGAGGAATGAAGACTCCCCCGACACGAGTGTGCAGACATCTCATCTCGGTGAGGAGCGCTGCGTCCTCCTCCTCTGAGGAGAACACCTCCTCCTCTGAGGAGAACACCTCCTCACGTCTCCTTCAGCAGCGTTCTGACGCTCGTCTGGCTTTTGTTCTGCTTCTCTCACTCTACTCTTTATTCTTGCAGATGCACGAGGCCCAAAACGAATCCGTTGCACTCACAGACATGACGTTCTGTTACTGTTTTATTACCGCTGCACTTCTTATGAGTTGCTCTGAATGCAAAGGTCAGCACTTAGTTACAACAATAACAGCCTTTAGAAGAAGTGGAAAATCGAATTATTCAAATATCTACACTTCTTATGTATGTGGAGATTGAGAGGAGTCAGTGAAGCAGGAGCCCGTGTGTTGTTTATGGTGATAGTTTAGCTCCTCTCACAGAACAGATAGATGTGATGAGCTGCTTCTAGATCAGAGGGAGTGCACAGTGTGTATGCACAGTGAACAGTGTGTATGCACAGTGAACAGTGAGTATGCACAGTGAACAGTGTGTATGCACAGTGAACAGTGTGTATGCACAGTGAACAGTGAGTATGCACAGTGAACAGTGAGTATGCACAGTGAACAGTGTGTATGCACAGTGAACAGTGAGTATGCACAGTGAACAGTGAGTATGCACAGTGAACAGTGAGTATGCACAGTGAACAGTGTGTATGCACAGTGCACAGTGAGTATGCACAGTGAACAGTGAGTATGCACAGTGAACAGTGTGTATGCACAGTGAACAGTGAGTATGCACAGTGAACAGTGAGTATGCACAGTGAACAGTGTGTATGCACAGTGCACAGTGAGTATGCACAGTGAACAGTGAGTATGCACAGTGAACAGTGAGTATGCACAGTGAACAGTGAGTATGCACAGTGAACAGTGTGTATGCACAGTGAACAGTGTGTATGCACAGTGAACAGTGAGTATGCACAGTGAACAGTGAGTATGCACAGTGAACAGTGAGTATGCACAGTGAACAGTGAGTATGCACAGTGAACAGTGAGTATGCACAGTGAACAGTGAGTATGCACAGTGAACAGTGTGTATGCACAGTGAACAGTGTGTATGCACAGTGAACAGTGAGTATGCACAGTGAACAGTGAGTATGCACAGTGAACAGTGAGTATGCACAGTGAACAGTGAGTATGCACAGTGAACAGTGTGTATGCACAGTGAACAGTGTGTATGCACAGTGAACAGTGTGTATGCAGTGAACAGTGAGTATGCACAGTGAACAGTGAGTATGCACAGTGAACAGTGAGTATGCACAGTGAACAGTGAGTATGCACAGTGAACAGTGAGTATGCACAGTGAACAGTGTGTATGCACAGTGAACAGTGTGTATGCACAGTGAACAGTGAGTATGCACAGTGAACAGTGAGTATGCACAGTGAACAGTGTGTATGCACAGTGAACAGTGTGTATGCACAGTGCACAGTGAACAGTGTGTATGCACAGTGCACAGTGTGTATGCACAGTGAACAGTGTGTATGCACAGTGCACAGTGTGTATGCACAGTGAACAGTGAGTATGCACAGTGTGTATGCACAGTGTGTATGCACAGTGCACAGTGAACAGTGAGTATGCACAGTGCACAGTGAGTATGCACAGTGAACAGTGTGTATGCACAGTGCACAGTGAACAGTGTGTATGCACAGTGCACAGTGTGTATGCACAGTGAACAGTGTGTATGCACAGTGCACAGTGTGTATGCACAGTGAACAGTGTGTATGCATAGTGCACAGTGTGTATGCACAGTGAACAGTGTGTATGCATAGTGAACAGTGTGTATGCACAGTGCACAGTGTGTATGCACAGTGAACAGTGTGTATGCACAGTGCACAGTGTGTATGCACAGTGAACAGTGTGTATGCACAGTGCACAGTGAGTATGCACAGTGAACAGTGTGTATGCACAGTGCACAGTGTGTATGCACAGTGAACAGTGTGTATGCATAGTGAACAGTGTGTATGCACAGTGCACAGTGTGTATGCACAGTGAACAGTGTGTATGCACAGTGCACAGTGTGTATGCACAGTGAACAGTGTGTATGCACAGTGAACAGTGTGTATGCACAGTGCACAGTGCACAGTGAGTATGCACAGTGAACAGTGAGTATGCACAGTGCACAGTGTGTATGCACAGTGCACAGTGCACAGTGAGTATGCACAGTGAACAGTGAGTATGCACAGTGAACAGTGTGTATGCACAGTGCACAGTGTGTATGCACAGTGCACAGTGTGTATGCACAGTGAACAGTGTGTATGCACAGTGCACAGTGAACAGTGTGTATGCACAGTGCACAGTGTGTATGCACAGTGAACAGTGAGTATGCACAGTGAACAGTGTGTATGCACAGTGCACAGTGAGTATGCACAGTGAACAGTGAGTATGCACAGTGAACAGTGTGTATGCACAGTGCACAGTGTGTATGCACAGTGCACAGTGTGTATGCACAGTGAACAGTGTGTATGCACAGTGCACAGTGAACAGTGTGTATGCACAGTGAACAGTGAGTATGCACAGTGAACAGTGTGTATGCACAGTGCACAGTGAACAGTGAGTATGCACAGTGCACAGTGTGTATGCACAGTGAACAGTGAGTATGCACAGTGCACAGTGTGTATGCACAGTGCACAGTGTGTATGCACAGTGCACTGTGTGTATGCACAGTGAACAGTGAGTATGCACAGTGCACAGTGTGTATGCACAGTGCACTGTGTGTATGCACAGTGAACAGTGAGTATGCACAGTGCACAGTGTGTATGCACAGTGCACAGTGTGTATGCACAGTGCACTGTGTATGCACAGTGCACAGTGTGTATGCACACTGTGCACAGAGATTCAAAGATAAAGTGAAGTATTGTGAAACTTTAAAAGGGAACAATGTGCCGTCATTATTTAGGATAAACGGCTCACGATGAATTGTTGTCGCTGCCCGTTATGAATTTCAACGTTGTTCGCCGCCCCACTAATGCAAACGTGAATGAATGTCGTCTTTTATGCCTTGTTTAGCTTTCTAAGAGTCACCGTCACACTCGGCCTGAGAGGACGAAGAAGTAACTGTAGAAAGTGTGAAAGCCACGAAGAAGAGCTCCAGAGACGGTGAGCGCTGCCAACAGAAAGGTGACCCGAACCAGTCAGATCCAGACGTCCCGGTCTGTCAGAAAGAGAGTTAGAGATCCTGAAGGCCGTGAGCTACACTCTACACTCTACACTCTACACTGAGAAAAAATCGTAATTGCAAAATTTCAAGGAGTCTATAAAATGATAACTTGCCACTAAAATGTTTCTTTTAAATCGTATAATGTTTTGCAGTTTTCATTATTCAAACTGCAAAACATGTATTCACAAATATGAACAGTCATGCCTCTCTGGTCTGATCTGATCCAGTGTGTTTGTGATTAAAGCAGTCGTGTGCTGTGAGCGTAGCTGTTGTGTGAGCGGCCTCGTTGTTCACGATATCAGCCTCAGTGGTGAGCGTGCACAGCGTGTACAGCGTGCACAGCGTGTACAGCGTGCACACAGCGTGTACAGCGTGCACAGCGTGTACAGCGTGCACACAGCATGTACAGCGTGCACACAGCGTGTACAGCGTACACAGCGTGTACAGCGTGCACACAGCGTGTACAGCGTGTACAGCGTGCATACAGCGTGCACAGCGTGTACAGCGTGCACACAGCGTGTACAGCGTGCACAGCGTGTACAGCGTGCACAGCGTGTACAGCGTGCACACAGCGTGTACAGCGTGTACAGCGTGCACACAGCGTGCACAGCGTGTACAGCGTGCACACAGCGTGTACAGCGTGCACAGCGTGTACAGCGTGTACAGCGTGCACAGCGTGTACAGTGTGCACACAGTGTACAGCGTGTACAGCGTGCACAGCCCAGTAGCCTTGGCTTGCATCCATGGAATCTTCAACATGGTGTTCATGGTGAAGCGCTGCGGAGGCGGGGGGGGGGGGGGGAATGGACGGATGGGACCCCCCCTGATTGCCACGGGGTCTTTCGCACACTGCCTGAAGGTGTATATGACTTTCAATGCCGTCAAAATATTCAGACGTTCCTCTTTCTACTAATGTGATGAGGAGACGTTGTACCAGCGTGTGCGGGAGTTCAGGAAAATGTCTGGATTCACACGTGTGGATTAAGAAGTCCCTGTGGACTCTGCATGAAGCCCTGTGAAGACGGTGATGAATCAGATATGAGATCCAGCAGAGAGTTCAGAGACAGAATGAAAGTGATCTGGAGAGGAGACACCGGCTGCAGGTCTCTGTGGAGACGGAATGTTTACCTGGTAAACTAGAGGAGTGTGGATCCACAGGCCACTGAGCCGAGTACGTTTGAGTTTACTCAACAGTTAATCTGTGAAAGTCACACACACACACACACACACACACACACACACACACACACACACACACACACACACACACACACACACACACACACACACACACACACACACACACACACACACACACACACACACACACACACACACACACACACACACACACACACCTCGTATTGAGGATCATCCCTCAGAATGAGTTCACAGCCTCGTGGAGCCCCGGCGGTGATGAAGCTGTGCTCCACAGATTCAAACAGGCCTTTGTTGAGGACAATAAGGACGTTCATTAATAAGCAGACGTGTGGTGTCGACGCTGTTTAGGAAAACAAATGACACAACCTCTACAGGTGCTGCTACTTAAAGCCCTGGAAATGAAAATGTAACGATGTTTTTCTTTTGTGTGCTTAACTTCATTAAAGTCGCCTTCTGTTGTGTGAATACATCATTTACAGACCTGTGGGAGGCAGCTCGCTGGTTTATACCAAACCTGTTTCAGACACAAACCGACTCGCCTCCGGTTCAGCTCCTCCCTCAACATCTCTCCACTGGTCTGCAGACACAGTGCAGCGACAGAGCGAGCATGACGGAGAGAGAGAATAAGAGAGAGAGAGAGAGATGGAGGGAAAGGTGTTTAACCTGAATACAACCAGGGTTGTGAACATCCTGCAGATTTGAAGACATTGTTTTCCACCAATCGATGAAGGATTTGTGCTTTTCTCAACCCGAGGTCCTCACTGAGAGGAAGAGAAGTCTAAACTGAAGCAAAGACTGAAGCAGCTTTTACATTCTAACGCTCTAATCAGGTTCCAGTCTGAACTAAAGGTCATCTGAGAGCTGAATGAAGCAGCTTCATCTCATGTTGAGCTCTGCCAGCAGACATGCTGTCAAGCTGCTCTGCATTCTGGGTAATCTGTCAATGGCCTGAGCTACAGGATGGACTCACGTGATTGACAGAGACGTCCAGAGACTTAACCGTCAACACTCTCCTGACATCTGGTCCCACTGCTACCGGAACAATTCTAAATGGCAGCCAAACAATCTCAAGACCCAAATGATAAAACTAAATGTCTGACCGAGGTTATTATAAGAAGCCATCTACCATCTATCCAATAAACCTCCAGGTGTGTAGCAGAGATGGTCGTGGATCAGAACTAGTAGTGTTGTTAGTGTACATGAGTTACTCACTACTTATTAAAGTCTCATATCTGAATTATTTAACCGATTCAAGATGTTTTTTAGCTCCTCAGCCTCCTCAGCCTCTGAAGATGCTCCCATGATGTTCTAAGAGACCTCTGGAATCAGAAGAAGATCTCCTTCCAGCTCACGGTCGATGCTTTAGAACTCCTACGTACACCAACGTCTGCGTGCCTTTACACGCATCCTCTGCATGTGTAGTAACTCCCTTACAGCAAGAACATGCACATATAGATACACAGCAGAGCTGACAGAACACATAACACTGTGCACACACACACACACACACACACACACACACACACACACACACACACACACACACACACACACACACACACGCTGCTATAATATCCAGTTCTATCAGGTCAGAGCAGGAATCAGATAATGACTTCTATCAAACAGCCCTCCAGAGTCGAATAAAACTTCCTCGTCCTCCTCCACAAGTAGCTTGCAGCGTGTGTGTGTGTGTGTGTGTGTGTATGTGTGTGTGTATGCAGAAGTCAACCATAGTCAGTCCAATAGCAGCTACGTGGGAGGATTTGTAGCAGCATTGAATTTACTGGATTTTGTGTCATCATATATCCAGCGTGTGTGTGTGTGTGTGTGTGTGTGTGTGTGTGTGTGTGTGTGTGTGTGTGTGTGTGTGTGTGTGCTGACAGAAAGTTAGCCTTCATGATCTGATGGCCTGAGACGTCGCTGCTGCTGCTCGTAAATTGTCTCCTTAGGAGGACGGAGGAGGAGAGGGCAGACTGTGTGTGTGTGTGTGTGTGTGTGTGTGTGTGTGTGTGTGTGTGTGTGTGTGTGTTTTATGAGACAGTGTGAACTAATGGCGGATCATGAACACTGACTTGTGGCCCACAGTAACTCCTCTGCCTCTGGTTATTGTGTGTGATCGAAATATCTTTACGTCACAGTTGAAGACTTTCTCCTAAAGTTGAGTGAGGGATACAATGTAATATTTAATAATATATAATAATATATAGTAATATTTAATAATACATATATAGTAATATTTAATAATATATAATAATATATAGTAATATATAATATTATATATAGTAATATATATATTAATATATAATAATATATAGTAATATTTAATAATACATATATAGTAATATTTAACAATATATATGGTAATATTTAACAATATATATAGTAATATATAATATTATAATAAGGTATCAAACGGCTACAATATCCTATCAACAATACGTTGTAACTGTAGGCTAAAGCTAACGTAGTCAAAATGTAACCTAGTGAGTTTAGATTAACGTTTTATTAAATAGTATGGCTAAAAAATAAAATAAAAATTAATTAGAGATAATATTCTCACACACACACACACACACACACACACACACACACACACACACACACACACACACACACACACACACACACACACACACACACACACACACACACACACACTATTTAACGGGGCGGGCTAGCAGCACTCTAACAGTACCATAACTTACATTCATAAAACCACAACAACACGTAATCAGAGGTTTGCCAGCACGGTGCTAGTAGTTGATACGCAACAACAACGCGGTGAAGCAAAGAGGAAGAACAACACTGAAACAATCATAACAGGGAACATCAGAGCTGTTGTGCAGGTGAGGACTGTTAACTGGTTTCATAAGAGCTGTTCTGACTTGTTTCAGTAATAATAAGCCAGTGACGACATCTCAACATGTAGGTTGGACCTGAGTTAGCTTAAAGTAACGTTTAAATATAACCTGCACATCTGAGATACATTCACCTTTCTACTGAATGTCTGATATTCACCCTTGGACGCCAATCAGTGCTAACTGACGAAGCATAAAACATAATGTCCGATATGAGGAGCTGCTGGGAGTCACTCAGGTGTAGAAGTGCTAATCACTAAACATAAGGATCCTCTATGAGAGGCCTCTGCAGCTCTGGTCTCCATGAAAAGGTCAAAGAGGAAGAAAGAAGCTGAGAGAGAGAGACCTTTAGATCACAGTCTAGAGCGGCGACATCGTCTACTTCCTGCCGTCAGAAAGCAGAAAACTCCTCTTTCACTCTCAGCTTCAACAGACTGAACTTCCATTAAGTCATACGCTTGATGTTTTAGAAGAGCCATTAGCTGCGTTATCTGGTCCGCTGTGAGACTGGAGCACGATTCCAGCGGAGGAGGAGAGCAGCTCTGTAGTGAGCTCCAGACGGCACTTTCCATTTATCAGCAGCACCAGACTGACCGGGTGGACTTTCATTACCAGCATCAACAACAACTTCAAACTCAACCGTGGAGACGTTTGCTGCATGCTCATCAGAGCCAACAGGCCGGCCCAGAGACTCCTCCGTGGGAAGATCGCTCTGCTTAGTTCATTGAATGTCACATTGGATATTTGAACGATGAAAGATCCTGTTTGGATCGCCCGTCAATCATATCTGACTGAATAAGCAGTTATTAAACCCGGGAATCTGTCCAAGGATCTCGTCCCCCGCTCTGACTCAGAGTGCATCAGGCTTTTGAAGTTTAAGTCTGCAGCAGAATATGACCTCATTATTCATTCATTCATTCATTCATTCTCCAGAATGTGACGCTGAGGCAGACGTACTTATGAACTCTAATCGGATCATTTGTGCTGATTTGAAAACGAACACACAATTTAGCAAATTCCTCAACTGGGCAGCATGTATGTGTTTTACTGCACATTTTAAACTCTTAAGTTGAAACATTCTTCACATCTGATTGGGCCACAAATCATCCAAACAATGGACCTCATGCAGGATTCTGCTAATCTCAACTTAACTTAAATCTTAACTAAACTGCAAGGGAGCGTTTAAAATGTTAATGTTGACATTGAAGTGCTACACAACAGCAGCAAGAGCCACTTAAAGGTGAATGGTGGTGTTGGGCTGTATGAACACATGTATAATTGTATGAGCCAATAGAAGAGAGCTCCTCTTGGATCATGTGACTTCAGCCTCACACACCGCAGTAGAGGAGATATCTTTGGGTTTCTGACCTCTGGGGAACTGACTGCATTTACCTGTTTTGTGACACTTCCTGACAACATCATTCATTCATCACATAGTTAGAAGAATAAATCATATCTGCTCAAAATACAGCATATTTACCCACCTATCTATCTCTTACATCTTCACAGACATATTTGCATCTGGTGCCTCCGGTTGCTCTCGACTCACCGTGTATTAACTCTCAGCTCCGACGTTGAGACACCGTGAGCTTAGAGTTAAGGGCCGACATCCCGTACACTTCCTCCAGAGATACAAATCTACATTCCTCTGAAGGCCTTCCGACAGACGTCCGTGTGGACGCTATTAAACCGTGTTGAAGGCCGTGCTTGGACTCTTGGGAGCCATTTAGAAGATGCCGGAGACCGCTTTTAAAAATTGACTGACACAAAAAACAGAAGTAAATTCTGGTACTTTTAAGGATAATAGGTAACTCAGCTGACAATATGATTACACTTCTTCACACTCTGTGTCCTCTGCGCTTTACAGACACTTGAAGGGGAATTTGGAATTTCTAAACGATCTGTGAAAGAAGGATATCCTGCATTATTGAGCAAATATGAAACGGAACGTCTCCGTCATTCTCACATCAGTGAAGGGAAGAATAACACACACCGCTTTAAGACTCTATTCATGTCCTTCTGTCCTACCCTCCTCGTGGCTCTTCTGTCCTCCATCCTTACTCCCTTTTTCATTTATATCTTTCCTTCCACCTTTACTTTCCGTCCCTCCGTCTGCTCATTAATGCGCCTGATTGAGATTCACTTTCCATGACCTCACACTCGGGGTGCTCGGCCTGTTTCCTCTCAAGAAGATATACAAGCGCCGTTCATCCGCGGAGGTTAATTGAGGTCGTGTGAGGGATCGCTGAGCGGCGACTCTCGAGATGTCGGGGTCGCTTCCCGGTCGCTCTCCGCCGCTGTAAACACAGATCGTCACGCCGATAACGCAGCGCTGCTTTACACGATGACGGGGAAGCGGCAGCAGACCCATCAATATTTAATATTCAGTTCAATATTCAATCAGCGCTTCCTCACAGAAGCTTGATCATCCAGTTATGAGAAAACAATGAGACGTCGGGAGTTTTGAGCAAAAGGTCAGTTTTCTCATTGCAAAACTAATTTATTCATTCAGAACATTTCTTCTTCTGTGGTTCTCGCTTCCTCAAATGTGACGGTTTGCTGCTTTTTTTCTTCTGTTTTGTATCATTTTATTCACTTTTGACATTTTTACACAAAATGACGAATCAGCAAAGTAATCCAACAACAACGTGTGCAGCCAGATAAGGTCAAGTGTTGCATCACAGTGACGTCATTGTTAAGTATCTCAGCTCTCCTCACGTCTGGAGACTGAACCAAACATTCTAGTTTGTTATCTATATACGTCTCCTCCCGGGCGTTGCATCATCCCTCTGCTCTCTGCTGCGCTCAGAGCTCCGGAGCCTCGACCCGGCCGTCAAGTGTTCAACATCCACGGCTTTCTATTAGCGATGGAAGGAAAGCGTGTTTCTGATTCAGCAGCAGTGATTTAAATACACCGACACACAGCCTCAGTGTGCAGCCTCCCACTGCTCGGCTCATTACGGATTCAGGAGAGGAAGCTCCGTGTGTGTGTGTGTGTGTGTGTGTGTGTGTGTGATCAAGGGAGTTCCAGCACTAACCAGGCCTTGAGAATATCTCTAACACACACACACACTGAGAGAGCACACCCCCTTTCTTGCCTCACCCCTTATCCAATCACACTTAAGCGTGATGTTGTTGTCCATTAGCATTGACTGGCTTTGCTGACGCTGGCAGAAAAATGGTAGCATCACACACACACACACACACACACACACACACACACACACACACACACACACACACACACACACACACACACACACACACACACACACACACACGATGCCCTCACTCTTACCCTTGAGAGATTCATTAGCAGACCTCAGTGCAGGACTACGATCTACGTCAGGATGGGGAGCAGCAGACAGGAAGCAGGAAGTAGAAACTTCATCTGGTTATTGATGATTTGCAGCATTTGATTCAGACTTCAGGCGGTAAAATCATTTACTTGAGCAGGTGGGTTGATGGGATAAAATATAAAACATGGAGAAGAAGGATCTCTTTTGAGTGTCTGCTGATAATATTTTCTGATTCATGGAATGATACAAAGAGATATTAATGTAAAAACCTTCGACTCTAATACGTCAACTAAATGAACCAAGAACTCTGAACCATTCTTCATCCAATGTCCACATTTATGTTCTGGAAATGTGTGAACATGTGCAAATATTTGATGCAATAACAGCTCACCGGCATAAACACAACAGTTCAGAACACAAAGAAATGCTTTGATGTAAGGTTTAAATGTCCCCCTATTCACCTGGCTGTCTCCCCTTATTTATATATCTTATACTTATCCCGTGTTGAATGCAACATTTGAATCTTCAAAATAACTTCAAAGTGCAGTTTCCAAACTCCTTTATACACATAACAACTCCTTTATACACATAAGAACTCCTTCACACACACATAATCCTATAAACCAGAGTGTTGTCACCTTTGAATCCTTTAATCTACGCTGACTTTGATCATTTCCTGGATTGTGTTTTCATCTCACCTGTATACCTGAAGCAACGCTCCGTTAACACCAGTCTTCATGATTAGATCCTGCTCTGTTCTTACCTGTGAACGCTCATCGTTTCCAAAGCCGACATGAACGTTTAGAGAGAGATCACCTCAGTTATACTTCAGCCCTTTAGTTCCTCCATGACGCTCAGAAAGGGGCTCAAACCAGCACACAATGCCCTGAATGATGAGCTGGAAACCAGTGGAGGGAAACGTATAATACACTTACACGCTGTAATGTACTTGGACACACACACACACACACACACTGCGAACAGTGAACTGAAACGCTCCTCTCCTTTGAACGTACACTAGTGTTTACTGTGTATTCATTCTGTTGGTATCGGCGTGGATAGAAATAGGTGTGTGTGTGTGTGTGTGTGTGTGTGTGTGTGTGTGTGTGTGTGTGTGTGTATGTGTGTGTGTGGTTGTGTGTTACCATGGTGACACAGAGGGTGTTATCGCCGCGTCTTAACTCAACTAATGTGGCCGAGTGGAGACACACGTCCAGCCTATGACGAGGAGGGAGAGGGAAGGAGAGAAGGAGAGAGGATGAATCTGAGTGAGGGAGAGGAGAGGGAGGAAGTTACAAAGGAAGGAAAGAAGGGTGTAAGGTAACACGAAGGGAGCTGGAGGGAAAAGGGAGGAGGACACAGGGAAGAACATGAGGGCCTTTCCCATTTTGTGCATCCTTAATTCCTTTCCTCGCCTCTTCTCTCATATTAGTCCTTCCCACGGGAGGAAGGAGGCATTTAACTAAAGAAGTCGTCCTTTCCTCGGAGCGGTCGTTAGGTAACGTCAATTAACTATGACGTGAGGGACAGCGTTATCTGGCCTCTTTTATACGTCACGGGTGCCGAGAAGACTTCTGCAAAGGAACCCGTGAATCCTCGCTTATAGCTCCTCCAGCGAGCCTCCTCACTCCTCAAAGTGATTCTTTTTTTTAGGAACTGAAGTCCTTCAAGATGGAGAGCTGAGACTAAGTTGTGGGTCACAAGTCAGAGGATCGGGGACAAAAGGAGGAACAAAATAGAAAAAGTAGAAAAGCTGAAGGAGGAGATGCAGCATGAAGGGGAAGACAGAACCAATACAAACACCCACAAGTACAGACACACAGCAGCAGCATGGCTGAAGATGATCTTTTTGCAGACTGCTATTACTTGACTGTGACTGAAGTGTATTGATTTCAAAGAGGGTTACATTATGTGACGGCCCCCCTCCCTATATTCTCATAAGAACACAGTGCGTGTGTGTCTACAGGTGTCTTTGACAAGGTGAAGTACAAACTAGGAAGTGTTGCACTTTCTAATCTGACCCCGGTACAGTTTGTCAGAGCCTTCAAAAACTGGTACATACGACTGTTGTGTGACCTTTAGCTGTGGTTAATGAAACATCACCTCAAGGCTAAAAGAGAACACACAGGAAATGAAAAGCCACCTTTTTACCACATCTGGAGCCCTACATCACACTACTCACTCTACTCACTCTACTCACTCTACATCACACTACATCACACTACATACTCTACATCACACTACATCACACTACATCACACTACTCACTCTACATCACACTACTCACTCTACTCACTCTACTCACTCTACATCACACTACATCACACTACATCACACTACATCACACTACATCACACTACTCACTCTACATCACACTACTCACTCTACTCACTCTACATCACACTACATCACACTACATACTCTACATCACACTACATCACACTACATCACACTACATCACACTACTCACTCTACATCACACTACTCAGTCTACATCACACTACATCACACTACTCACTCTACATCACACTACTCACTCTAATCACTCTACTCACTCTACATCACTCTACATCACACTACTCACTCTACATCACACTACTCACTCTACTCACTCTACATCACACTACTCACTCTACATCACACTACTCACTCTACTCACTCTACATCACACTACTCACTCTACATCACACTACTCACTCTACTCACTCTACATCACACTACTCACTCTACATCACACTACTCACTCTACATCACACTACTCATTCTACATCACTCTACATCACACTACTCACTCTACATCACTCTACATCACACTACTCACTCTACATCACACTACTCACTCTACATCACACTACTCACTCTAATCACTCTACTCACTCTACTCACTCTACATCACACTACTCACTCTACATCACACTACTCACTCTACTCACTCTACATCACACTACTCACTCTACTCACTCTACTCACTCTACATCACACTACATCACACTACATCACACTACTCACTCTACATCACTCTACATCACACTACTCACTCTACATCACTCTACATCACACTACTCACTCTACATCACACTACTCACTCTACATCACACAACTCACTCTACATCACACTACTCTCTCTATCTCACACTACTCACTCTCTCTATATCACACTACTCACTCTATATCACACTACTCACTCTATATCACACTACTCACTCTATATCACACTACTCACTCTATATCACACTACTCACTCTATATCACACTACTCACTCCATCATCACACTACTCACTCCATCACACTACTCACTCCATCACACTACTCACTCCATCACACTACTCACTCCACCACACTACTCACTCGTCTGCATTCGAGAGAGAAGCGATTATGTTGTTTTACATGTGAGAAGAGTCTCGTTTAAAACCTCATCAGTGTACGTACAAGAATAATGAAGCAATGTGGATTCAAATTGTCTTTTTTTCTCACAGAATACTCAAAAAGAACCGATAAGAGCATTGAAAGGAGTACAAGTATCAATAACATCCTATCGATACACATCCCAAGCTGCAACCTGTGCAACTCTAGTGGCTAAAGTTGAGCGAAGATCAACTTCTATGCAGATGATTCTGCTTTTTCCTCGTCTTCTGCGGCCAAAACTTCCACGTTTGATTTCATAGCAATGAGTACAGAATGAGACTCAGTCCAGCCCTCTGATTTAACATCCTGGTTCACGTAGAAATCAGGACCTCAGAGCTATCTCGTGGAAAAAGAGAATAAGGCAAGAGGCAGAGGAGGTTCTGGTAAATGTTAAATGACCATCATCTCCTCAGCTCGATGACAGTGTGAATGTAGGAGCGGGTGTCAGATAAGCAGCCCTCGGCCTGAAGTGCTTTGATGTATAACTGCGGCGATGCGTTATGAAGCTCTCCAAGCATTCATTAGGCCTTCATGCCTCCACAGGTTCTGCAATTATTGTTGACCTTTAAGAGGAGGGATTGATTCTCTGAACAAAAGCGTGTGTGGCTCCGCTGCTCCGGAGGCAGGACGCATCTGGCACACGCACGCACACGCACACGCACACACACACACACACACACACACACACACACACACACACACACACACACACACACACACACACACACACACACACACACACACACACACACACACACACACACACAATGTCATCTTATGTCTCTTCGGTCATAAAATATCACCACTGATCAACTGGAGATCAGGTAGAGTAGTGAGAGTGGGTAGTAAGTTGAGGAAGAAAGGAAAGTGTGTGGGGGGGAAGGACAGGAAGGAAGAACAGAAGGAAGGATGGAGACCAAAGTAGTAACAGTGGTAGACCACACAGAAGACCACGTTAGACCTGATCCAAAACTGAAGGTAGAAAACCTCTGAGAGACGTATCTGCTGTGAGGGTCATGACACCGGAGCTGATGGTGAGTCCACGTGAATCCATTCGGCTTTCAGACCTGCTGACAAAGACCTCAGACCTGCAGCTAGAGAACAGGACCCAACCAGACAGAATACTGTGTGGACACGGGTCTATTCTTGGTCATAAGGACCCCTGCAGAAAAATAGAAAAATGTAAAAACTCCACTGGGACAGAGCAACACTCCCAGTGCTCCCAGTGGAAACATTACCTCCTCCTCCCCCCCCCCCAGAGCAACCAGGTCCATCACCATGGCAACAGGCTAAACAGAGAGGCGGCGTGGGTTAAGGATCACTCAGCCGATATTTATCACCCACTTAGGCTTCATGGCTTTATGATGGGAGATCATCAACTCCTGGACCTGTGTGTGTGTGTGTGTGTGTGTGTGTGTGTGTGTGTTCATTTTCAAGTTTATGGTTGCAGGTGCAACCGTTTATTACATGAGAGGTTTGAGAGAGAGACGGGAGGAAGATGTGAGGGAGGGAGGGGCTGGAACAATGAAGCAACCACAGCAACAATTCCTCTGAACGTTTGTCCGATTAGAACCAGTTTAACTGGTTTAACTGGTTTCTGTTCACAAACAAAGTAGCAACTCTTAAGTACTGTGTGAGTGTTTTATACACTAGTGCGTGTGCGTGTGCGTGTGCGTGTGTGTAGTTGGTTTAGACAGGATGTGATGGATCGGTCTGGACATCCCTCCAATGAGTCGCTCAGGTTCACTCCTGCCAGCGAGGCCTGTCGCTTCCTCTAAGCGAGGCCTGTGATTGGTCGGGACCTTCGTCCATTTTACAACAGTTTTGAATGATCGGTCACGCAGGATTGTTACGGCGGTGTGAAAGGCGACGTTGAGGTCGCTCACATCAGGCCGTCACGTCTGCAGAGATGTTTGCTGTTTACCTTCATACGGTTTATTTTTCTGATGAGAAACCTGAACAACGAGTTTTCCTTCACCGAGCGATGAGCGTGCATATTCATACAAGTTCAACCGTCACACATGGGTGGACTCAACAGTTCTGACACCTCAACATCCTCCTACTCAGATGTCTGAGTCCTGCAGCAGAGTGTGCTTGTTGCCCCCCCCCCCCTCCTCTGCTTGTGTTTTATTAGTCTGCAGGTCCATAAAGCAGACTGCAAAACGTGCTGAGACTGGATGTTCTCTGCCGATTTACTCCCCAAAAATACACTCAGAGGGCTAAACAGAGGGAGCTGGACTCAGCCAAGAGAGAGAGGGAGAGGGTGGGGGGGTGATCTTTAAACAAACCGAGTGCGATGTGGGTTATATGGACTCCGCTGTGCTCCCTCGCTGTTTGTCCTTCTGCTTAACGGTGAGGCTTAAAGTAGTGTTGGCACAGAGTTTGTGAGCCTCACGTTTCAAGGTTAGAAAAACGAGGTTCTTTAGTTTGGAGAGGAGGACGGAGGACGGAGGACAGAGGACAGAGGGAGACTTGTTGGCAGCTATGAACGGACCATTACAGCACAATGAAGGATATATTCCTGCTCACACATTCTGATTAGAATATAGAGAAAAAGGTAAATAGAGACATTTAGTCAAGAATATTCTTAAAAGTTTAAAAACAGGTTAAACTTATGACATCAGAAAAATATGAAAGCTGCTTCAATTACATAGAAATCTCCACATCGGAGCTTTAATTAAACACAGAGAAACTAGTTCACTGTGTTAAACATTCAAACATCCTTTAATGCCTTAAGTTGAAGATGACATGGACTAAGTGAAGCGATCAAAGTGAAGCCCACTGCAGCATCAAGGAGTTCATACGAGGACACTAAATATCAACTCATGTTTAAATGAAGAGGTTTACACAATGCTACGGTCCACTAGCACATGTATATGTGACTAACCAGGTGGATTATTTGGCTTTTCTATTCTTTCCTTGAAGCCGCTGACGATGCAGTCTTTTAAATATTTAGTATTTGCTGGGTTACATCGTGAGATCCCCGTTAACCCTCCACTCGGTCTCTGGTATTGTGTCATCTTCACAGGCCGGCCTGACTGCTGCTCGAGTGCTGCTCATCATTACATCTTATTAAGTCCCGGCTTCAAAGGCCGTGACTAAGAGCACCGGAGATTCAAACGAGCAGCACCTTCAAAGCCTCGTCGGCACAACGTTGCACCAAGTCTTTCTAAATGGAAATGAAATGAAGAAAACACGGTGACATGTGACCAAGAGGACGACCAATCAGAGGAGGCGCTTCCTGAAACCAGATGTGTGAAGTATAGACGCAACAACCAGGAGGCTCCTCACAGGTGACCTCCACCACGCCTCAGATGTATGCATGAACATTGTGCTTCTGCAAGTCCCTGTGTGTGTGTGTGTGTGTGTGTGTGTGTGTGTGTGTCATTATGTAAGCGTCCATGCTGTGATATGTGATATGATGATGCTTTGTTCCCACGCATGGAAATTAGCTCTAACAGACCGACACGCTGAAGAGCTGAGAGTGGGTGTATACGAGTGTGTGTGTGTGTGTGTGTGTGTGTGTGTGTGTGTGTGAGAGTGTGTGTGTGTGTGTGTGCCTAGACACAGGCCAGACATGCTCTGTACATCACTATCACATCTATGCAACTGATTGTTGCTTAAAACCATTATTAAAGTGGTGAAGCCGAGCAGTGGTTTGTCTCCATCACTGCTCGGTGCTGATGAGGCCTCGCTGTGGGACGGGGCACAGACAGCAGCTGTGTTTCTGGGGTTATGACAGTAAAGTCATTTCAGGAGAACGTTCAACAGTCTCCAATCTGAAGAGTTGAACATCCTGGTCTTTGTTTGACAGTAAAGTACTGTCACCTGGTGCAGATGTGCGTTCTCTTTGAGGTTTGAGACATTTTGTTGTTGATGGACTGATGGATAACTCTGGTGCATTTACACGGTACATAACGAACGTTAGCAGGACTTTAAAGTCAGCACGTTGTCCCATCTGTCAGGTAATGTTTGAAGACATGTTCTCAGGTATTTCGTGGCCAAACTAATGAATAATCAACACGCTGATCAATATTGAAGATCATTTGCAGCACTGAAGACTCGCAGGTTGTTGGTGTTTCCGTGCATCGTCTCTCTGCAGTTCATCCAAGAATAAAGATGTTAGATCTGTACCAAAGTGTTAGCATGAAGGCTATCGTCACTGAACCAACTGCACACGTTCAATCTGCCTCTAGTCTGCTCACACGTGATTGGCTAATGTAGCTGATCAAGAGTCGCTGTGCCTGCAGATAATCCAGTGTGGGTGAAGCTGCAGCGAGAGCACCATGCTAACATGTTAGCATGAAGCCATTCCACTGAGAACTCTGTCGCTGAGCACGGAGGATGATTTGGCAACTCATTTTAAATTCAGCTCAATTATCCTCTGAAGATATTTCCACATTTAAATCACAGTTATGAACGTACAGTCTCCACGGCTGTACGCGCTGACCTCAGTGAACTTCTGTGCCAGTCCATCACTCTGACAGAAACCAGTTTTGGATTTAACTTTCTTTTCCTGGTTTTAATATCCAAACGAGGGTACGAAAAGACTGATCTCATGAGTTTCCACTTTAAGCCCGGAGGCAACAACAGCTTCTGATTATGTGGAGGTGTAATAACACACACTGGATGGACTGGAACATGCACGTCTACGTACTCCTCCAGCACTTGCTCTCATTACTTCAGGACTAACTTATCAGCGTAAAGTTAATAGAGATCCTGATACAGACGCCGTCTCTTCCCATCCAGTCGGCTGCAGTCGGCCGCTCGTACTCACACAGAATGACTTCTCTGGAATTATGGGAAATAATGTGCAGAATGTGGAACAGAGGAAGGAGATTTCAAAGTGGATCTGGAGGGATGGAAGTAGCAGAGAGAAGGACGAAGACCGAGGAGGTTTCATGATGGGTTTATGAGACCCTTATTCTTTAAAAGCAGTCTGGAGTCGAGTTTAAGACCAATTTTAAAGACCAAAATAAAAGCAGCAAAGCTGTGAGCTCCGGCCGCTTTCTGAGCGAACAGATAATTAAAGCTGCGAGTCGATAAACGGACAGAATAACAGAGGACAGCAGGTTAACCCTCCGGCGACCTGCTCAGCTCAGACTGGAGGAATGTAATGGTCTTATTATCTTTGAGATCTTTCCGTATCTTCTGGACTCTCTTGATGTTCTCCAGCTCTAGAACTCCACGGACACAAGCTGTTCAGCTGTAGACATGCAGTATGTATGTGTATATATATATATATATACACATACATGCATACATACAGTCCAACAGTCCTGATGAAGCTGATTAGCTGAGTTTCTGAGTGTTAAACTATTAATAATGAATAACTAATGATGGGTTTTGTTTCCTCCCACACTTTGATTGTTCACCCCGATTTATTATTTAGTCAAGAACACCAGAGATGTGGCTTTCTCACATATTCTCTAGTTCTACGCTTACTGTCATCTTCTTGTTCTGTTAGTTTTGTCGTCTAAACATAACCTTCGTTTTTAACTTACTGATGTCCCGAAAAATAAGTCTTTCTGAGCGGAACAAGAAAAAAAACGGACTTGTGTCTCGTTTTATGAAACCAACAGACTATTTCTCTCTGTGCTCAAACACCTAATGAGAACATCTACACCTTTATATTCCCAAACCCAATGCTGCATCACATTGACTCCAACACACACACACAGAGGTCTTAACTTCCTTGTAGCAACCTCACCTGACGACACACTGACTGTCCACACCTGCTGTGTTCTAATCTAATTATTGTTTAATAGTTTTGTTTCATCACAGCTGCCTGGTGGAAGGTTGACCTTTAATAAATAGATTCTCTCTCTCTCTCTCTCTCTCTCTCTCTCTCTCTCTCTCTCTCTCTCTCTCTCTCTCTCTCTCTCTCTCTCTCTCTCTCTCTCCTCTCTCTCTCTCTCTCTCTCTCTCTCTCTCTCTCTCTCTCTCTCTCTCTCTCTCTCTCTCTCTCTCTCTCTCTCTCTCTCTCTCTCTCTCTCTCTCCTCCCTCCCTCCCTCTCCCCTCAGCAGATCTATAGAAGCACGTTTCTTTCAAATACATCCGTGTGACTCGGAGAAGGGGAGGCGGGCAAAGTGTTCTTAACTTCCAGAGGTAAAAAGAAGAGAGAGAGAGAGAAACCTCCCATCATGCAGTGCTTCTGAGGGGCTCTCGGCTGTAATTGGGGTTTTTTTCTCCTGCAGTAATGCGGCTCTGATGGCTACTTATCCTTCACGGAACAAGCAGCAGCCATCTTGGTAATGAGAGGCCATGGCGCTAACTCTGACACCTAATGGTTCTGTCTTCTGCTTTTAATGACAGCGGGAAGTCTTCACCTCAAAAGCATCTTTTTCTATTTTTCAGAAGCTCTTCTATGACATTTTAAAATCTTCAGATTGACTTTGTAGAGCAGTGAGCACAGAAGGAGCATCTGCACTCAGAGAGCGTACACAACGGCCTGCAGGAGTGATGGCTTTCAAAAATAATGAGGTTCAACACACGCTGGAGTCATGAAACTTGATTTCCTGCATGAAGAACTGCAGAATATTCCCCCTGAAAAGTATCCAGGAATTGCTGCAACACGGTTCTGTTTTACACAGCAGCACAAAATGAGTTCCAGAGAAAAGAAGGTGCGAGGAAAAGATTGCGCGGATTACTGGAAACATCACTGATTGAGCTGTTCACTAAAATGACCGCCATCATTTTGTGAGTAGCGTTTAGTGAGTGAAGGCTTCAACATGAGGAGAAGAAGCAGAAACACAGACTCAACCTGTGATGCAACAAGATGGCTTTCATTCTCCTGATCCTCCTCATGGGTTCATGTGTGAAACATGAGTCTGAGGATGAACTGAGAGCTTCTCACACGGAGACTTACAAGTGATGCATGTTCATCTTCACTCTGGGCCTCCAATGGGATCATATCCTGATAACATCATACATCATCAAGATTTATAGTTGATCCGATTCCCCAGTAGAGTTGAATCAAACTGTTGTCTTAACCTGATTACTATCTGTGTGCATGTAAACAGTCAGTGTAAATATAGACATATCTATCTTCTCTTCATCATTTCACTTTAAACTAATTCTTAAAGTTAATAACATGAGGAAAAGTATTTCATTCACACCGGAGTAAGAAACAAAGGCTTTACCAGATGGTTATGTTAAATATTGACTTACAAGGAAACATATTGTTAACCTGTGTACTTGTGTGTACTTGTGTGTACTTGTGTGTGTATTCTACTGATTGACTGTAAAGTAAGTCAAACTTGACTCCATCTGAAAACCACATTTCCCATCAGCCCATTGGCTCTTTATCCTCCTGCTCTTAAACTGAAAGAGTCGTTTTCATTTCCATTTTCAAGTCGTTTCATCGATGAAGTTTAGTTAATGTTGATATGAATTCATTTATCTGACATTCCAAAGATTTAAACATTTCATTAGAGTGACGTTTCTTTATCACCAAACTGCAGCTGGAACAAGTTGAATTATTTCATTTTTTTTAGCAGAAAATGAGAGGGAATGGCTGAGATGTGACAGCAAGACACACACACACACACACTCACACACACACACACACACACACACCCTGATCATTTAATCCCCTCACACACAAACAGTAAACGTACACAGTAACACTGCTAATCCACTTCTACTCTGTGTTTATCTTCTCGTCCATTTGGGAGTTTTTTTCTTCTTTTTTTCGGCTGCAGATAATCTGACAGAACTGAGTCTGGTGTGAGCAGCCGGTCGCCTCTAATCTGGCAGAGATCTGTGACTCTGAGCCGACCTCTGACCCCTCAGATAACCAACGTTCCCTCATCAGCTTCCTCAGAGCTCCACAAACTCATTCAGGCTTTTATTTCATCAGGAGAAATATCTTCAGTATCTCCAGAACAGAAAGTTACTAAGAGACTCTCAGAGACGAGGCCGCGGTACTGCATGTTCATTTATTTATAACGGTCTCTTTAAAGATGAGATCCTGAAATCTTCTTAAGACTTTGGATGATCCACAAATAACGATGGTAAATAAAGATAAAGACAGAAACAGTGAGAGGGAGAATTAGAGAGAGCAGAGGGATGGAGCGAGAGGATGGAGCGAGAGGATAGAGCGAGAGGATAGAGCGAGAGGATGGAGCGAGAGGATGGAGCGAGAGGATGGAGCGAGAGGATGGAGCGAGAGGATGGAGCGAGAGGATGGAGCGAGAGGATGGAGCGAGAGGATGGAGCGAGAGGATGGAGCGAGAGGATGGATCGAGAGGATGGATCGAGAGGATAGAGCGAGAGGATAGAGCGAGAGGATGGAGCGAGAGGATGGAGCGAGAGGATGGAGCGAGAGGATGGATCGAGAGGATGGATCGAGAGGATAGAGCGAGAGGATAGAGCGAGAGGATAGAGCGAGAGGATAGAGCGAGAGGATGGAGCGAGAGGATGGATCGAGAGGATAGAGCGAGAGGATAGAGCGAGAGGATAGAGCGAGAGGATAGAGCGAGAGGATAGAGCGAGAGGATGGAGCGAGAGGATGGAGCGAGAGGATGGAGCGAGAGGATGGAGCGAGAGGATGGAGCGAGAGGATGGAGCGAGAGGATGGAGCGAGAGGATGGATCGAGAGGATGGATCGAGAGGATAGAGCGAGAGGATAGAGCGAGAGGATAGAGCGAGAGGATAGAGCGAGAGGATGGAGCGAGAGGAGGGAGCGAGAGGATGGAGCGAGAGGATGGAGCGAGAGGATAGTGTGAGAGGATGAGTGAGAGGATGGAGTGAGAGGATAGAGTGAGAGGATGGAGTGAGAGGATGGAGTGAGAGGATGGAGTGAGAGGATGGAGTGAGAGGATGGAGTGAGAGGATAGAGTGAGAGGATAGAGTGAGAGGATAGAGTGAGAGGATAGAGTGAGAGGATAGAGTGAGAGGATAGAGTGAGAGGATAGAGTGAGAGGATGGAGTGAGAGGATGGAGTGAGAGGATGGAGTGAGAGGATGGAGTGAGAGGATGGAGTGAGAGGATGGAGTGACTGCAGCTGCAGAGTCTCACACGCTCATCACATTGGGACTCATCCAGCTGCAGCTCCTTCAGGCTGGATGGTGTGAATGCATCGATGCTTCAGACTTCAGAGCACCAGGAGGAGAAACTATGATCTTTAGTTTCAAACAAGATGACGAGGACAAGCGAGTGGCTGACCGCTACAACTACTACTACTTTAATTAACTTCTTAATAGAACCAGGAACCACTTTCATTTGTCACGTATTGAACACACAGGAGTACAAAATACCTGGAAGTTACTCATTCATTCATGTGCAATATCAATATCGACCCAACCTGCACGTGCTACGTGACACGACTGTTCACAGCGTCTCCATAACATAACCAAAATATTCAGGTCCATAAACCATTTGAACGTCACCATCATCGTGAACAGAGCATTGAGATGCATTGTGGTCTGTTACAGGAAGCTCTGATAGACCTTCATTCCTCTCCTACATCAGTCTGAGAACATTTGATTATTCATCTCTCTAATGATGATTAAAAACAGCTTGCTCTTTTACTGGTGGACTTCTCACAACATCTGACACATCACTTTAAAACTTCCCCCACAAATATCTACACATATAAGTAAACATAGTTATGTACAAAGAACAATGAATGCTGACGCGGCAGCTCTCTGAAGAACACACAGGCCTCCAGCAGCATGCAGAGACGTAGATATTCAGATGTACGCAGATAGTCTCTGCTGACATTAAGAGCCGGAGTCTCACTGTGAGGGAAAGTTCACAACCTGCTGTGTGAGAGCAGGCGGTAAAACCACCGTAGTGATCCGTCACATACTTCCTGACACACTTTAACAATCCAAATGTCCAACACTTTACGTGTCAGGAGCAACAAGCAGCACAACTAGCACTGAAATGACTGATTAGCTGTTGATGGAGCCGAAAGGTTTCAGGGTTACTCAACCAGATATTAATGGTTAAACCCAGAAGGAGCAGATTAAACATGCAGCGGCGGATACAACGATTCTGGGGTTTTTGCAGCATCCAATGCTTTTGGTATTTTGAACAAATGACATTTTGATGTGAAATTAAACTCAAATTTGCTTTGAAAAGACGGATCACTGCTATGGATCAAGAAACAGTACGTTTTTGGACTAATGTGCTCCTTAATGAAGCTAATTACATGAGAGTCAGGAGCGGGTGTTTGTCAGCCACTTGACTCCACACACCGCACGCTGATGAACTCGACAGCATCCTCCGAGCTCTAAGGATTCATGCAGCAGACAAATCAGCAGTTGCTGCTCTAAATGTGCACAAATCTGATGAGATCACCGAGAGTGTAGTCTGAAGACGAGATGAAAGGTTTTCACACTCAACAGGTCAGATGGAACGCGTACTAACGGCCGCCTGTCGACCCTGAACCACTAGCTCAGAATGTATTAGGTGGAGAAATGGCTATTATGATCACTTTATATGTGAACTAAGGCACGGCCGCAATTTCACAGGTATTCCCTTAATAAGATCTGAAAAGCGGTACTTTACAGTTATTATGGGTCCAACGGTTGAAGCGGTAAAATTGACCTCAGAGTATCTTCAGCTTCTATTAAAAGAAAACAACTGGATCCATTTAGATGGTGGTAAAACATTGAGCAGCGATGCAGAGGTATTGTAATGTAACTGTGGAACGCATCGGCAGGAGGAAAGAGGCCTTTTCTTTTTTTCCTCCAGAGGGTAACAGGGTGCCGAGCTCCACTGAAGGATGGCTCTTAGCACCGGTTTGAACAACATAAATGTCCAGCTGTGCACCATCCATCAAGGCACACACTACTCCGCTATGAATTGCAGAGAGACCGTCCTTGGATAAAGTGGAGACGCATCAGGAAGGACGAATCGCAGCAGCTCAGAACGGCACAGACGCTCGGAGCATCGACACATTCAGCCGGAGGAACAACAACAACAGTTTTATTCTCACTGAGGCGGACGGAGCGGTTTCACAGAGATATTTAAAAACGTCATTCTGGAAAATGGAATACAGATCAGATGGAACTCAATCAGCTAGATGGAAAATATTTAGATTTACATTTTCCAGCAGAGGACACTTTATAAAAGATGTATTTTTGAGGAGATGATTCATATTCAGATGATTGTTATGCTAATTATAAACCCATTAAATGTCTGAACATTTAAAAGAACACATTGGTGCATCCTGCTGCCCGCTAACCAGCAGAACTGCAGCTGGATCATGACAGTGATTGAGTTGTTAAGGGAATGACTTTCTGACAGTAAAGTTCTTTTCAAGACTTCTGCAACTCGCAAGTTGGTGCAACTGTGAGTAAGACTTTTATTTTGTTAATACAAAGCTATATATGGTCATTTCCTCCAAGTAGATGTGACAGAATATACCGATCTCTGCATTTCATATATTCAAACATACGTAACATGCTTATAAATACATGAACATGTGGAATGCATTGTAGTAAAATACCTGGTCGATGACAGATATTGCAGTTTTAACAATTTATAGCAAATATATCTTAACATGTAAGAAAATATGTCAGATCCAAAATACAAGCCAAACAACTTCATCATGAACGATATATTTCACGAATATATATCACTCATTAATGTCCTGGATATATGATGATGTTGATCTTTCTGTTTTCTATTTCTGATTCACAACATCACTGTTTTAAAGGGATTTAATAGAATGAAAGACAGAGGGAGGATGAAGACAGAGGGAGGATGAGGACAGAGGGAGGATGAGGACAGAGGGAGGATGAGGACAGAGGGAGGATGAAGACAGAGGGAGGATGAAGACAGAGGGAGGATGAGGACAGAGGGAGGATGAGGACAGAGGGAGGATGAAGACAGAGGGAGGATGAGGACAGAGGGAGGATGAGGACAGAGGGAGGATGAGGACAGAGGGAGGATGAGGACAGAGGGAGGATGAAGACAGAGGGAGGATGAAGACAGAGGGAGGATGAGGACAGAGGGAGGATGAAGACAGAGGGAGGATGAAGACAGAGGGAGGATGAAGACAGAGGGAGGATGAGGACAGAGGGAGGATGAGGACAGAGGGAGGATGAGGACAGAGGGAGGATGAAGACAGAGGGAGGATGAAGACAGAGGGAGGATGAGGACAGAGGGAGGATGAGGACAGAGGGAGGATGAAGACAGAGGGAGGATGAAGACAGAGGGAGGATGAAGACAGAGGGAGGATGAAGACAGAGGGAGGATGAAGACAGAGGGAGGATGAGGACAGAGGGAGGATGAAGACAGAGGGAGGATGAAGACAGAGGGAGGATGAAGACAGAGGGAGGATGAAGACAGAGGGAGGATGAAGACAGAGGGAGGATGAGGCGTCCTAATCAGTGCTGTCGGCCGCTGCAGCCTTTTCATCCAGTTAATGCAGCTCCATCCAAGGTGAAGACATCACCTCTGACCAACCCGCTCTGCCTGCCAGATTCATTTCTGCACACCATCCCTTTGAGTGCCCCCCCCCCCCGAACATTAATCCAGCCTGAAATCAAGAGATTGCATCTTCACCAAAAAACCCACAACAACAACAACAACAACAAACATAACAACAAACACAGCCATCAGTGGAGATCAAGGCCGTTGATAAATCGGCGTGTCTCCAGCAGCACCACATAAATCGCCAGCGTCCTTCAGGCCGCGGTGGAGGAGAAGAGCAGCGCCGGCTTATTAAAGGATCCGAGTGGCACTTTGTTTCCATGCTGAATGTCATCGTTTACACGTTTCGGAGGCTGTTAGCGGCAATGAGAGCGTTTAAATGCACTCACAAACCCCGTTAAAGTGCCGGCGCTTCAGTCTGCGTCTGAAGGTCCTCTACGGTTAGCTCGGAGTCGCCTAAAGAACTACTTCTCCCACCGCATTACCTGAAAATATCCGATTCATCTTCACTAATGAACTTATCGTCAACCAGTCTCCAATGAAACTTCACACAGAGACAATAAATGTACTTGAAATATAATCTCAACAACAATGATTTAAACGTCCTTGATTCTCAGCTACTTTCACATTACAAGACATCACCGTTTATGAATCTAATCATCATTTAGTCTATAAAATGAGCAGAGCCAGCGCTGATGTATTCAGGCTGCTGAAGTCCAAAACCCAAAGATACTCCATACACACTGATATCAATAAGAATAAAGCAACAATACATTTCCAAAGCTGGAACCAGTAAACACACGAACACATGGAAACTGTTGGCGACTGACTTTCTGCAACCAAGGTTCTTTTTTTTTTGTATCTTCTGGGTTCAAATATCCTCTTACCTTGCCTCTTACCACCACAGAGCTCAGCTGTCGGAGCGTCCGTGAACGCACCACAGAGAAACACCTTGAAAGCACCGTATGAAACGTCGGCGTGTAATGAGAATGTAGCTGTGACAAACATGACTAATGTGCACTGTGATGGATCTCCAGTCGAGAGCAACTCCGTCGACAATATTTCACTTCTTCCAGAAGCTCTGCCAAGAAATTTGAGTTTAATAAAAAAACAACTAAGAGTCAGTTCAAAGAATCAGTAAAGTCGACAGAGCATGAGCTTATCTTTCCTACAGCATTAACACTAAGAGGTGGTTTATGGCTCAAGAAGAAAATGATCTGTCTCGAGGACTCATGAAACATGAATGAATCTGTGCCCAGCAGGAGACGCTTCACATTAATTACTTCATGTTCGGCATTTAACACTTTTAGGCAATGGAGCTGGAAATGTGACTTCTTTCTTCTCCTGCTTAGTTTGGTATCCATTTGTATTTTTTCCCGGAGCAATTAGGTTTTACTGCTTTGAGAAGTGAAAGCATTAACAAACGGGGCCAGAAAATCAATCTGAATAACACTGTGTAATGGAAAAATAGTGCCGGTTATAACGTTTAACATAATGGAAGGCCATAACTGGCAATTTACATAAATTATTCAAAAAGCTTAAGATGAGCGATGCACTTAACCTGCGGCTGCTGCAGCAGGCGGAGGACCGGTCGGTAACTGGTCCGAGAACAGCGTGAGGAGGCCTCTGTGATTGTCAGAAATCTGTCAGAGATCTGTCAGTAAGTGACGTAGTACAACGAGCGACCGTTAGTGAAAGTTACAAGATCAAGTGGAGGTGGGAGTGGAGGTGGGAGTGGAGGTGGAGGTGGGAGTGGGAGTGGAGGTGGAGGTGGGAGTGGAGATGGGAGTGGAGGTGGAGGTGGGAGTGGAGGTGGAGGTGGGAGTGGAGGTGGGAGTGGAGGTGGGAGTGGAGGTGGAGGTGGGAGTGGGAGTGGAGGTGGGAGTGGGAGTGGAGGTGGGAGTGGAGGTGGAGGTGGGAGTGGAGGTGGGAGTGGAGGTGGGAGTGGAGGTGGAGGTGGGAGTGGAGGTGGGAGTGGAGGTGGAGGTGGGAGTGGAGGTGGGAGTGGAGGTGGGAGTGGAGGTGGGAGTGGAGGTGGGAGTGGAGGTGGAGGTGGGAGTGGAGGTGGGAGTGGAGGTGGAGGTGGGAGTGGGTGACTCAAACAAACAGGACTTTCACCCAGGAGACGGTTGTTTGTGTCCCGTTTGAAACCAGAAATAAACGTTGACTTAATGTTTGTAATGTATAAGAAAGTCTGTTAAGGGCTGTTATATATCTACGCTAGTTACATTACGTTGTTACTTTATGTTATTAAGTTGAGTTACATTGTTTAGTTACACTCTTATGTTAGTATTTGAATACTACTAAAACTACGATCTTCTTTCTAACCAATCGTTTCTCAACGTTAACCACATGGCAGGCGGGTTGTCTCAGCTCACAATTGAGGGGTTTTCTTTAAGAAAATGAAGACGAGACTAACAAATGTTTAAGTTTTATTTGCTGATGAACTGACTGTGTACCCAGATAAGTAGTCTGTGAGTAAACCTAGTAGCTGTGTGTGTGTGTGTGCGTGTGTGTGTGTGTGTGTGTGTGAGAGAGTGTGTTTCCATGTGTGCGTGATGCACAATGACGTAAAACGGCTTTAAAACAAGGCAAGACAAGACGTCACGACATGCTGAAAATATATTCGACTGCAACATCAAAAGACGGAGAGAGAGACAGAGAGGGAGACAGAGGAGAGAGAGAGACAGAGGAGAGAGAGAGACAGAGAGGGAGACAGAGGAGAGAGAGAGACAGAGGAGAGAGAGAGACAGAGAGGATAGAGACAGAGAGACAGACAGAGACAGAGGAGAGAGAGAGACAGAGAACCTGCTCCCGTCTCTTCTCCATCATGTATCTCCATCTTTTGATTCTTGTTTGCAAGTCTGACTCACACTTCCTCTCAGCCTCTCTCCCTCCCTCTCTCTCTCTCTCTCTCTCTCTCTCTCCCACTCTTTCCATCCTTTTCCTGTATGCTCACTCGCCCACCTCCTCTTTCATGGTCCATCCATTTATCCATCCGTCTTCCTGCTGAGCTCTGCAATCCAACTCTGCAGTAATGAGACTAAAAGCCAAATTCACTGAAGGCCAGCGGACGTTGTACTTCAGTGAGTGTGTGTGTGTGTGTGTGTGTGTGTGTGTGTGTGAGCCGAGACACAGGCCAGACATGCTCTGACACACACATGGCTGACTCATATGTGTGAGTCCGTGTCAACCTCCAGTCTGCCTTTCATTTGTACCGAATTAAAAAGAGAACACTGGTTGCAGCTGAACATCCCTTGAATGATTCGTCACAAACCATCGGCCATCTGTAAGTGTGTTGGTTTTCCTCCTCACACCAGAACATCACGCACGCACGCGATAAGCTCGACCATCGTGTAGATTTCATTGAAATTAATGATGTTAACCCAACGTTTGGTCATTTTGAATTGTTTAAGTGCAAAGTCACGTCCTCTGTTCCGTCTCTCGGGCTGCGTTATGTTTTTTTCAGCCCGAGTAGAAACTGAATCAGACGCGGCCGTCGCATCCAGCTGGTTCCGACCGCCCCGAGACCAACGCAGCCAGCACCAGTGGAAGCATTTACATCTAGATTGAATTAAAAGGATGAGAGATCATTTGGATTTTGGTTGCTGGAGCACACGCACGCACGCACGCACGCACGCACGCTCTTTCACTAGTGGATTTGATTAGTTGTATATTGGTCCATCTGTCTCACACACACTTAGGAATCAAATGAAGCAGACCTCAAACATTTACAATTCGAACACACAAACAACCACAAAACACTTGTTCGCCTCCTCAATCAAATAAACACACACACACTCAGAGAGAGAGATGAATGTGGATTTATGTCACTGCAGGCCTGCATTTGTCAAATCCACACACACACACACACACACACACACACACACACACACACACACACACACACACACACACACACACACACACACACACACACACACACACACACACACACACACACACACGCTACTGAGCAGCGCGGTCACGCCACACTAACAACAAATGGAGAAGTCAGTCTGCAGTTTGTGCAGCGAGCGGCGGCTTGATGCTCGACGACTTCTCAAACAAGTTTACAGACTGAGACGCCGCTGGTCTGCTGCCAAGTCTGACACTCGACACACGAGGAGGAACAGAAACACTGCAGCAAAATGAGACCGTGCTCTGCAGAAGACATCACGGCTCCTTCAGGAGACGATCCAACCAAAGAAACACCAGAGAGTCAGTGTTGGATGTGTTCTCAGTATTTGGTTCCCACAGCTGGACTGCGGACTCTCTGCACCTGCCAAAATAAATCAACACGTTTCACAGCCAGCTAGATGTTTACAAGTGCACTGGACGCCATGATGGCCGGTCGGCTGCCAAACCACTGCCACGCTCTTCAGGAGGCTCCAACGCGACACCA
>NW_027466528.1:97500-182500 GCF_050575085.1 Anarhichas minor
AGTTTCACTTTTTGAATGGAATTAGTGAAATAAATCAACTTTTTGATGATATTCTAATTATATGACCAGCACCCACTTTCATGGCAGGAGGGAATGTGGATCTAATAAAACAAACCCTTGTCCATACGTCATCTGATCAGATTGGTACAGTTGTAGATCCACAGAAGGCACAGTAGTTTATGTCAGAGTCCAAAATGATGCCCTCATTCACTCGCCGCTACGCTAACAACACATATTATCTACATTAAGATACGAGACCTTCCTGCTGTGAGAATACATGAGGGCATTCAGGTTGGTCTCATCCAGCATTCATAGCTGTAACTACGAAAAATAATGTGCCGTCATTTTGTAGGTAACCAACGTATCGTACGTTAACCACGTGATCTTAAATGAAGACGTAGAAAGGGTAAATCACAAGTTACGATCTTTTTCTCAACCTAACTACGTAGTTTAGTTGTCTCAACCTAACTACGTAGTTTTCTGGTCTCAACCTAACTAAGTAGTTTAGTTGTCTCAACCTAACTAAGTAGTTTAGTTGTCTCAACCTAAGTAGTTTAGTTGTCTCAACCTAAGTAGTTTAGTTGTCTCAACCTAACTAAGTAGTTTAGTTGTCTCAGCCCAACTAAGTAGTTTTGTTGTCTCAACCCAACTAAGTAGTTTTGTTGTCTCAACCAAAGTAGTTTAGTTGTCTCAACCTAACTAAGTAGTTTTGTTGTCTCAACCTAACTAAGTAGTTTTGTTGTCTCAACCTAACTAAGTAGTTTTGTTATCTCAACCAAAGTAGTTTAGTTGTCTCAACCTAACTAAGTAGTTTTGTTGTCTCAACCCAACTAAGTAGTTTTGTTATCTCAACCAAAGTAGTTTAGTTGTCTCAACCTAACTAAGTAGTTTTGTTGTCTCAACCTAACTAAGTAGTTTTGTTATCTCAACCAAAGTAGTTTAGTTGTCTCAGCCCAACTAAGTAGTTTTGTTGTCTCAACCCAACTAAGTAGTTTTGTTGTCTCAACCAAAGTAGTTTAGTTGTCTCAACCTAACTAAGTAGTTTTGTTGTCTCAACCTAACTAAGTAGTTTTGTTGTCTCAACCTAACTAAGTAGTTTTGTTATCTCAACCAAAGTAGTTTAGTTGTCTCAACCTAACTAAGTAGTTTTGTTGTCTCAACCTAACTAAGTAGTTTTGTTGTCTCAACCTAACTAAGTAGTTTTGTTGTCTCAACCTAACTCTCCTCACAACTCTGATATGATTGTTAATACATAACTAATAAACCAATATTAATCAAGAGTTAATCATTACTAAATATAAATAACATTAGACACTGCATTACACTGTAGTATAACACATAATACATGTGATAATTAAATATGACACAAAGCACTGTTTGATATTCTGTATTAATGTCAGTGATCCAAGTTGAACCCTTAAAACGTTTGATTATGAATTCATGAAAGATTAAGAAACTATTTGTAAAACACAAACAAAGCATCATATCAGCCTACTTTATGGAACTGCTACAACAGCAGCTGTTCATAATTAATAAATGCTCCATAAAAGATAAATGGGTCCTTATTACGGCGCTAGAGGCCATGATTAATTCAAGGTTTATTAATGAGGCTCTTTGGGTCGTCGTTCTGCAGATGAACTCACATGTGATTCTACTTTTTCAATCAAAACGTGTGAAGAGTTCAGATAGAATCAGGTTCATATTTACATCCTGAGACCGTCGTTAATCTCCTCTTTGGTTCTGTATTGATTTCATTTGTTCATTGTTTGAATTAAACAACGAGGCAGATGAGAAAAAAGGAAATCAATTATGAATGATGGAAAACTGAGATTGAGCAAAAGGGAGGGACTAAGGAAGCAGAGAAGAAGACAAAGATAAACCCTGTTTTCTCTCTCTGCTCTCGTTTCAACACTCTTCAAAGATTAATGGCACTAATATTTGGATCAATATTCATGGTTCATGCTAGTTAGAGAGACAACAGCAGCTTCATCTCTGCAAGTTTGGAAGCAAACCGTGGAGACAAATATGATCAAAGCTAATAAGTAGAAACTCAACGTGGAAACAAAAGTGCTTTGGAGTGTGTACGTGTGTGTGTACGTATGTGTGTGTGTGTGTGTGTGTGTGTGTGTGTGTGTGTGTGTGCGAGGAGATGGATTTATTTTTCACTCCCTGAGACGAAGACGAAAGCCAACTTCCATCCCAAAAACTAAAAACACGTAGAGAAAACAAGCCGCCCTCTCCATTAGTTATTTGATGCCCTGCGGAGTCTCTCCCCGAGTGCTGAACAACAACTTCAGCATTTCTCCTTGAGCGGCGGATTACCACCTCACTGAAATAAATCCACACACACACACACACACACACACACGCACACACACACGCACACACGCACACACAGCGAGTGGAGGCGACCCGCTGACACACCGAGCCTTTAATTCTATTCAGGAGACAAAGGGGATACACGGCTTGTGTTAATCACAACCCGACTTTGAGGAAACAGTTTGTTTTTTTTCTATTGAAGAAAATATTGTTTTACATTAAAACTAAATAAACTAAAAGAATAATGTTAGAAGTTGTGGAAACACAAGGGACCGCACGAAAACGTGTGTGTGTGTGTGTGTGTGTGTGTGTGTAAACAGGTGGCTCCCACATAGACCAGTTGCTCCGTCTCCTTGGAGACAGTCGTCATATCGACCGCCATGGAGGACAGAGACGATCTCCTCGAGTCAAACGAGAAAGTTCAATAGTTCATAAATTCTCTTCTTCTGTGGTTTTCTTCTGTACGACTGCACTTTCTCCTCCATAATTCAATGTGTTCTTTAACATTAATGTTAAAACATCTCGTACACCGTCACAACAGTCACAATCTAACTGATTCCAGATCATTCTTTAACAATGAAGGTTAGAATCAAAGCAGAGCTGCACCCATGTTAGCTAATAGAACTATAACAGGTCTATTGGTGTCAGCTATATTTATATCTATCTGATCATGTAAAAGTATGACTATTGGAACAAGAGTAAATTAAAATAATCCAAATCACATATAAGTCAATTCAAGATCTCAAAGCTTTGAGGAGCAAATGGACCGATCAAATGACACATTTCACAACCTCTGAGGAGACGCCGATGGACGGGTCCTACGAGCTGAGTCAGCAGTCTGTGCATTAGGGCTCCGACAGGTTTTATCATCACCAATAACGAGGCGGGACACAAATCATAACCTGCAGTCAGAGGAGGTGAAGGAAGCGTGAGCGACTATCTGACGGTAAGCATTTAAAAACTGATTAGAGGATAAAAACAAAACAGAGATCCGTCTGTGACGACAGCAGTGGAAAAACTCTTTAACGAAAGAAACCGCATCATCGACAAAATGTATACGACAGATATCACAGAACCATAATCTCCATATTGTTCCAACAATTTAATTTGATCAAAAAGAAACGCGTAAATAAAAGGACTCGCATTAAACTTGTACTTTACAGTAAGAGATGGAACCAGTTTCCTGCTTTTCTTCTGAACAGATAGAAAATGAACTGGCTGCATCTGGTTGTAAGGTGCCATCGCTCCTCTGCAGTGCGTCACCTTCATGGAGAATCTTTTACACGTGTTTATTCTTGACCCACCGTGACGTGGACAGAGAGTGAAACAAGACCACTATTCAGAGTGAGACAGCAACCAAAACCACTAAAGCTGGGGAGGGGATTTTAAATATGTGTCTTTCTCACACCATCAGTCGTGGTGTCATCGTGTCTCTGGCGGTTCAGAGGGACGTGGACGGCGGAGGAGTCTCATTTGGTGTCATTCAGACAGCATGTTGTGGGGATAAATACTCAGAAGATGCAATCATGAAGGAAAACAAGAATCCTAATCACGCACAATGAGCAGAGCGGGTGAACAGCGGAGAGCACTGCAGGTGTTCTGTTCCCACAAACGCTCTCGGAGGAGAATTACAAGAAAAACTGTAAAAGTGGGATCATCAGCTGTGCATGTGGCGTAAAAACCTCAGAGTCCAGCCTCTGGTTCTGATTTGATTCATGAAAAGTCTTTACGAGGATGTTACTGCTAGAAGAACCAGTCTCTGGACTGTTATTGCCTTTGTAACATGAACCAATGACTGCGTTTACATGCACCACATATTCCAGTTTACTCCCTTATTCAGAGGTTTCTAAAAAGCGATTTACATAATTTACATGAGGAAAATATTCCCGTTAACATGCAGCCGTGTATATTCCAGTTAACGTGAAACGACCCGTTATGGTTCTGGGCTGCGATGGTCAGAATTCTCCTTATTTTTGACTTTTTTAAATATCTTTTGATCACACCGTCATGTCGGACATGTTGAACGTCGGTGTGGAGCTCCGGGTGTTTTGACGCTCATCGTATGACGTTAGCGTGTGAAGGTCGGTCTCACTGCCGCTTCAGATTCTTCAGAGTTTCACGTCGATGTTTGAAAAAATGTCCAGACAAGCAGACGAACAGCAGGAATCCAATTCCTCCTTTGAGTGGTGTGTGTGTGTGTGTGTGTGTGTGTGTGTGTGTGCATCCCTTCTCATTCACGGCTGACAAATGGACAGATATGCAACATGACAGCCACTAATGGAAAAGTCTAGTGGTGTGATTTTCTCCAGCTCTTTACTTTTTCATACACAAACAGAAATCCTCGCCTGTGCACGCTGCTTCATCATCAAGCAGCGTCCGTCCGCCCGTCCGTCCGCCCGTCCGTCCGCCCGTCCGTCCGCCCGTCCGTCCGCCCGTCCGCCCGTCCGTCCGCCCGTCCGCCCGTCCGCCCGTCCGTCCGCCCGTCCGTCTGCCCGTCCGTCCGTCCGTCCGTCTGCCTTATATCGGATATTATTCAACATATTCTGTTCGCTACGTCTCCAAAGTCGCCAACAGTGTCAACCAATCTATTTGAGCTTGATGCAGGAGGGAAGGTACAAACCATCAGGTACTACTGAACAGATGAATACGTGTCAATGAGGGCTTCTTCTGGAGCCGCCATTTTGCAAAATCAACGCAAAACAAAATGAATCAGAGAAGAAGAAACTCGGCATTGTTATAAATCTTCCCTTTTTGTCAACTTCTTTTTTCAGATATGGTAATGTGGGAAAGAGTGGGATCTCCAAATGTGCATCTCTGGAACCGAGGACAGATGTGCGCTCTCACTTCTGTACGTCTGTAATCAAAACAAAGATGGAGGATTTGTTTTTTTGATCCTCAAATCAGACGGCATTGTGCTTCCTCACCAGTCACAGGGATCTCAGAGCCTGGAGCGTAAACTCAGCAGAGCTGATCTGTGACTCGTTGTATATTTAAAAAGTGGGAGAACGTACATGATGTGTCTGAGCGACGTCCCTCCTCGTATGAGGAGATACTGCAGTACTTTCTCTACTGCATCACACATATTTGACCTCTCAGGTCAAAACAAACGCGTGTTTTCACTGAAACTATCAAATGACCTCAGATACACGTCGGGCACTTCCACAACGCCGCCGTTCTCTATGAATCCACATCCCTCGAGGGTGAAACACAGCGTTCATATCGTGAAGTGTAACCTTGTTACGCGTGAACCTTTAACGCCGGCAGCATGTGAGGGCGAAGATGTGCCGGACGGAGGAGATATCCATCCGCCCACACCGGGTCTGCCGAAGGTTAAGTGCAAAGTGTTGAGGTGGTAAATATGTGGAGCCAGTGTGTGAACGAAGCATGTTTAAACACTGATTTACATGTAGGAGAGGATGATCTATTATTAGTGCTTCACTCACTTACTGGCCTTCATGCCTTCTGCTTTCCACTGAACTTCGAGATGTTCTGCAGCTCTGCTTCAGGGTTTCTTTACTTCTCTCTTCACTGGTTAATGCCACGTTTCCTGGAGTCTCCCCTCAGGTCCAGATCAGACCGAGCAAATCCCTCCGCTGCTGGTTTCTGGTCAGATCACAGAAACGGTTCGTAGGAATTCTTAAGAACAGTTTCTCCTTCACGTGTCAGTTTGCCCTCATAACATGAATACAGTCTTTTCAAAATAAAGCTTCAGTATTCACAGAAAACAACTGGTTACCAAAACGACTTAGTTAGCTTTAGGGTGGATGATGGTTTACGTTAACATAACTCGGGAAGTTACGTGACAAATAAAATCTACATTGGTTTCTTATTTCACATGATGAACAAACAGCGGTCTGCTGGGTCAAAGAAGGCCTCCCTGTGTGCGCTTCAGCAGTCTTTACACTTCCTAGTTCATGATTACATGGATAACACACGATATGAATTACAGCGCATTATTCTTCGTAGGTATTGCTATGAATGCTGGATGAGACCAGCCTCCGTGCTGCAGTTTTGTTTCTGCACACGTCGTTGCAGTTTGTATGAGAAAGTTGTCTTGTCCTGATACTATAGAGCGGAAGGTTGGTACATTGTTCTGTATGAGGCCACATTACACAAACCTCCTTATATCTGCTCTCCACTGACCGCAGAAGCTGCAATATCCGATCATACGGGCAGATTATGTTCTTCATTCCTTGAAGTTGCTGCGTTTTGTGAAAGTGCTTTTTAATGTTTTTGGACCCTCGTCCTGGAGGGTCTCGTCCTGGAGGGTCTCAGCCAGCGGCTAGTTTTCAACAATTTTAAGATACGACGCAAACTAAGCTGAGCAGCTGATTGAATTAGGTTTCAGTGTTGTTGACATGTTAGTGCTTGGTTAACAGGTGTAATGATAAAGAAAGGTTTTATTGCCATCTTTAATAATGTAGCACCGGTGCCTGTTAAATAACGCGTGTTCCTACCCATCCTTAGTCAAACCAATTCCTAAAATATTGAGTGTACTCGTCAAGGAAGTGAAGCCATGCTGAGAGAAACAGAAGAAGATCTAAGTGTGTACGCGGCTGCAGGAGGCGGGAGGCTGGCTGGCTGCTCGTCTCTTTGCTTTGCTAATGAGCCGCTCATTTAAATAAAGCAAAGAGTTCCTGCAGCGAGAGAGGCGGAGACAAATCCTCTGGGACGGAAAAAAAGAGAGTGAGGAAGAAACTGATGAGGTCCATGTTGAAAGAGAAATCAAGAAGACCAATAAAAAGACATCAAACCATCTACGTTCATCTATTAAAGAGGTTTGAGTAAAACTCACCCCAGGAAACCACTACACAGTATTTGACCCACTCATCCACCAATACCGAGACATACTTTGTCGCTCTTTATACCACAACTACCATTACTACCATTACTACTACTACTACTAAATATTTCTGTCAGAAAGCCTTTCGCTAGCAACCAATTGCTGAATTAAGCAGCATATTCAACAAACTTGTTTTTTAATTATTTTATCAGGCTCGTTTTCTGGGTGTGAAAGAATAAAACAGCTCGGAGAGAAGTGAGGGCCAAAACTGAGCTCTTCAGATCCAGCTGTCGTGGTGTGGACGTGGTATATATATATATGTGTGTGTGAGTGAGTGAGTGAGTGAGTGAGTGAGTGAGTGAGTGAGTGAGAGAGAGAGAGACAGAGAGAGATGGAGGGTGGGAGACGATGAGAAAGACCGACAGAAGAATAAATGATTCAGCTGGAGTCACAGCCTCGGAGTTAGAAAGCTTTGAGGCGGTGGGTGAGCCGTTGACTTCAGTGCTCGGGAGCCCTGGCTGCTCAGCAGGAGGTGTGTAATATACCGTGATGACACCAGCACTTTAGTTATCCGAAGCCATTATTAGACTGTTACTCACATCATGAAGACCTGTGAAGGTCTCAGATTGTGTAGTAAACATGGTGAAGAGGTTTCTGAAGAGAGAGATTTAGGTTTCACCACCTTAACGCCAAGACGGTCTTAACAAGTCTGGGCATTTCTGAGAAATTGGCAACCAAGTCTTGGCCTTTGGTCGCCATCAGCAACCACTTTATAACAGATGAAAATAGTTTCAGCAAAAAGCAAAACTTGCAGTCTCTTCAGCCGTATCAGCAGAATGAAGAGAGATCGGAGGTCGTCTCTGAGAGGAGTTCATGTCGGCATCACTCGAGGCCCAACGGACCAGAGGTAGAACCAGAGGCTACAAAGCTCCATCTGAAATGGAGAGAACGGATCTACAAGCAACCGGTGAAATGAATAGTGTCTTAATGACTCAAAATATAAAAAGGTGGAAATTACAACCACATTTTCAGTTATGGCAACCGAAAGCTGATCCCTGGTTGCAAGTAAAAGACTTTAAAAAAAAAGTTGAGCCTTGGAAGTCATTCAGAAAATATTCCAGCAGGAAAGGAATCCTGCTGTGTGCCCTCATGTGATTGTTTAATGTAAAAAGAAACCCACTGACATTTGATTTACTTGTGTTAAAAGGAAGATTCTGCAGCAACATAAACATGCATATGTTGCATACATCCGTTTTCTCCAACAGTGTTTTCATCATTAACCATAAATAAAGACTGCCGCTGAGAGGTTAATAAATCAGGAGTGGCATGGGAAGGCCAGGGGTGACGACTCCGTCTAGCTGATAATTGCACAGTTTAACCGGCGGGCCATGTTCTGGATAATTGGAAGCGCTCGGCGTCTAAACGGCGGCGGCTAAGCAGCGAGGTAATTCTCGCAATGTATTCTTCAAGGTGTAATCACTTTCATCTCGTTCTCTGGAGGTGAGCGCTCCGGCTCGTTGTTGCTCACGAGGACGGTGTAAACACAAATGTCGGCACCTCGGGGCAAACACCGGGGTTACACGGTGGTTTATCTTTCTCCAGATCCAGAGTCCTGCTGGGAGTATCTCGTCTGTTGGCTCCAGCTTTCATTCCACAGAGTCATTAATAAAACCACAAGTTTCAGAAGTCACACCAGTTTATCCCAGGGACATGCAAGAGGTGAATTCAGGTCGTCCAGGCACGACACACCCAATATCTCAATAATAAAAAAGGTATAAAGGGTAAAAGTGTCCTCTCTTCACAAAGAAACACGTTACAACATAGAGATTAATACTTTGTTGACACGGGACACAAACAGTGGTCTCCTGGGTGAAGGTCCTGCATCAACCACCCAGACTTCCTCCCTACGCCCAGAGAGTGAGATGGAAGGATTCTGCTCATCAGTCTGTACTGTGCGGTGCATTGTGATGGAATTGGGATGACTGTTCACCCTACTTTCCTGCAGCCTGCCTCATTTACTGCAGTTACATGACTTCATGCACAGAGAGCTTTCTGAGAACCTCCAGAGGAGTCTGAACTTGTTGCATTAAGAGCGTGTCGCAGCACCACCGTAATATCACTTAAGAATTGTTCCTGTCAAGACAACTAGATGTCTTTTACATAAAAAGCCCAACCTGTCTTCCAGGTGCATGTCATTCTGGTCTATTTCCTGCCCACGTGTCTCTAGGAGTTGATCTCTTTGTTCCCGACCCTTTCATGGCCTCGGGAGGTCTCACTCTTAGATTCTCAAAGACTTGACACCAAAGCCTGATGGATGCTTCCGATTGCCACAACTTCTTTCTGCTGTCAAATGATGCTGCTAAAGCTTCTGGAGAACATCTGGGACATCTTGTCACTCCGGCTAAGCACCTTCTGTTCTTACCTTTCACAATAAAAGCCCAAGACGTATAATATGCGCACACAAGCGTTCCATATGTTCATGTTGTTTATTCACCCCCCCCCCCCTGTGTGTAAAGGTCTTTAAGCTCTGCTGTAGTGAATGTACAATCTGTGTACCGTCTCTGACTGAGAGCGACTTCAATACTCTTATTGTGCGATAAGTCAGCTGAGGCTCCGTTTGCCACGCTGGTTACCTTTTAGATGAAGGAGACAGGAAATGACCTCACATCTCATTTTCTCTCTCTCTACCTGCCAAAGACTGAGAAGAGCACATCAAACAAGCCGCGCTTCATCACGTTTCTAAATTGAGCCCAAAAAAAAACAACACAAACTTATCTGCAATCTCTTACAAGATGGATGTTAAAGTGAAAGTTGAATCGATTTGCCACCGTAAACTCATCCCCCTTCAGCGGTTTTTAATCCAGACCTAAACATCTCTCTTAATCTCACCTGTCATGTTAGAGCCACAGCAGCTCTGTCAGCGAGGGCCTCTGATCTGTTTCCCCCTTTGGGAGGCAGCGGAGCGTGTCATCACCATAAATAAGGACGGTCCAGATAAATTAAGGTGTTTTCTGTTGGAAATCAAAAAATAATCCTCCTGGGAGGCAGATAAATAACCTGCTGCATGTCTGATATGACCGAGACCGGTTCCAGGAGCTCTCTTTGGTGTTTTCTGGTCACTATATATTCATCCCGGTATAAATGAATCCCTGGGCTGAGATGACCGAGTGAGGCGAATCACTGATTTATATTATCAGAGGAAGAGCTCTAAAATCTCTACGATGTGTTTATCTTTCTAGAAACACATCGGAGTCCGTCTTGGCAGAGCTTTGAGCAGATCGGCTTCTGTTGGTCTCCGTTAACGTGGTTTCATTGAATTTCAATCACTTTGCTTTGTGAGCTTCTACTGAAAAGCAGAACTCACCACGTTCACTGTGTGGCTGTTTATAAACCAAGTGGTCTCACATCAGATGCATCTCAACAGAAAAAGAACAAAAAGTCAGTCTACAAACACACATATATACATTCATTCTCTTCCTTCCTACACCAATCCTATCTGTTTTTAAACTGTCCACTTTACTGTTCGAGTTTTATAAGATGTACCACCGTCTTCCACAAAAGTCTACAAGGGAGCATTATTACAACTCAATTAGACTTAAAAGCAGTTTTTGTATATTTTATGGTGAATGGTGTGTTTTGCCTGAGGACACTTCAAATGGACGACTGTAGCCGGGGATCGAACAGTCGACCCGCTCATTGAAGGTCGACCCGCTCTGCTACTGAGCCACCATCGCCCAAAGGTGGAATATATAGAGACATTTCAAAGATCTGGTAACCCGTTAGGAAGTCACATTATGTAGAACTTCCACGGTCAACTATTGAAACGCAAGAACTACAAAAAATATAAAATATATATCCATAGACAGATAGATAGACAGATAGACAGATAGACAGATAGATATATATACACAGTTGTGTGAAAAAGTGTTTGCCCCCTTCCTGATTTCTTATTTTTTTGCATGTTTGTCACACTTAAATGTTTCAGATCATCAAACAAATTTAAATATTAGACAAAGATAACACAAGTAAACACAAAATGCAGTTTTTCCAAAAAATCCAAACCTACATGGCCCTGTGTGAAAAAGTGATTGCCCCCCCCTGTTAAAACATAAATTAACTGTGGTTTATCACATCTTTGGAAAGCTGAGTTCAATTTCTCTAGCCACACCCAGGCCTGATTACTGCCACACCTGTTCTCAATCAAGAAATCACTTAAATAGGACCTGCCTGACAAAGTGAGGTAGACCAAAAGATCCTCAAAAGCTAGACATCATGCTGCGATCCAAAGAAATTCAGGAACAAATGAGAAACAAAGTAATTGAGATCTATCAGTCTGGAAAAGGTTACAAAGCCATTTCTAAAGCTTTGGGACTCCAGCGAACCACAGTGAGAGCCATTATCCACAAATGGCGAAAACATGGAACAGTGGTGAACCTTCCCAGGAGTGGCCGGCCGACCAAAATTACCCCAAGAGCGCAGCGACGACTCATCCAAGAGGTCACAAAAGACCCCAGAACAACATCCAAAGAACTGCAGGCCTCACTTCACTCAATTAAGGTCAGTGTTCATGACTCCACCATAAGAAAGAGACTGGGCAAAAATGGCCTGCATGGCAGAGTTCCAAGACGAAAACCACTGCTGAGCAAAAAGAACATAAAGGCTCGTCTCAGTTTTGCCAGAAAACATCTTGATGATCCCCAAGACTTTTGGGAAAATACTCTGTGGACTGACGAGACAAAAGTTGAACTTTTTGGAAGGTGTATGTCCCATTACATCTGGCGTAAAAGTAACACGGCATTTCAGAAAAGGAACATCATACCAACAGTAAAATATGGTGGTGGTAGTGTGATGGTCTGGGGCTGTTTTGCTGCTTCAGGACCTGGAAGACTTGCTGTGGTAAATGGAACCATGAATTCTGCTGTCTACCAAAAAATCCTGAAGGAGAATGTCCGGCCATCTGTTCGTGACCTCAAGCTGAAGCGCACTTGGGTTCTGCAGCAGGACAATGATCCAAAACACACCAGCAAGTCCACCTCTGAATGGCTTAAGAAAAACAAAATGAAGACTTTGGAGTGGCCTAGTCAAAGTCCCGACCTGAATCCGATTGAGATGCTGTGGCATGACCTTAAAAAGGCGGTTCATGCTCGAAAACCCTCCAATGTGGCTGAATTACAACAATTCTGCAAAGATGAGTGGGCCAAAATTCCTCTACAGCGCTGTAAAAGACTCATTGCCAGTTATCGCAAACGCTTGATTGCAGTTGTTGCTGCTAAGGGTGGCCCAACCAGTTATTAGGTTTAGGGGGCAATCACTTTTTCACACAGGGCCATGTAGGTTTGGATTTTTTTTTCCCCTTAATAATAAAAACCTTCATTTAAAAACTGCATTTTGTGTTTACTTGTGTTATCTTTGTCTAATATTTAAATTTGTTTGATGATCTGAAACATTTAAGTGTGACAAACATGCAAAAAAATAAGAAATCAGGAAGGGGGCAAACACTTTTTCACACAACTGTACATGTATAGATGGATATAGAGAGATAGATTAGACTCGTTTTTGGTCATTGAGGTCATTTTCTGAAAAGAACTTAAAATCTAGCGTCTCCTCTCAGTCAAAGCAGCCTGCAGCTCTAAATATGTAATAAATCTTTGAAAAGGTGACGACCAAGTTCTTCAGACAATCGTTCAGACAATACTGGAGGCTGAGTGTTCCTCAGCGTTGGCCCTTTATGGACAATGTGACCCGACCGCGTTGCTACCTGCTCATTAAGCTTTCAGAAGGGCTCATTGGTAGCTCATACAGCGGACACGAGGACAACCAGCTCAGCTCATTATCCTTTAACAGCTTCACCTTTTCAGGTCCTCACTGCCACGGACACCAGCAGTACGCCTGCACAGTCTTTAACAGCCCCTCACTTTGTCTGGAGGCCCTCCTCTGTGCGGTGGCCTTTCCTCGCCTACAGATATTATTTGCCAGCTGGGCGACTGCCGTTTTAAATAAGGTAATTGTGGTTTTGATCCCGGGTTGTTAACATTTCTAAGCCGCCCCTGGCTATCACAGTAATAAACCTAATTGTCCCTGCTGTGGAAATTTGGCAAAAATCAAACCCTTTTAATTATATCAAGTGTTCAGTCACTGTGTGTGTGTGTGTGTGTGTGTGTGTGAAGTGAGGACAAGCTGCTGCTTTCCAGAGAGCCAGGCCAGATCAATCGACTCAAGAGGGATCAAAAGATGTATATAAAAAGAAAACACATTGACAGCACTTGAGTCCGTGTTTGGCAGCGTGTCTCTCGCTTCACCTCTGGACAAACGCCTCCTCATGTCTGAACGCTCCGTCACTGCCGACTTTAAATAAGAAGACATAGTTACATTAATGTCCCCAATCAGAGATGACAAGCAGATGGTCCCGCTGTCGATCCGTCGTCCCACTGAAGCTCTTACTGCCGTCCGCCCGTCTCCAGTTAGCTGTGATGAGGAGGACAGATATGGGCCCACTGCAGACCCTGCACAGTCTCACAACCACTTGGTGTAAAGTCACCACGTACGAGCGACTCGGGCCGGTATCGACAGAACGGGATTAATGGAGCGATGGGTCGTGGACCAAACAGAGAGGAGGAGAAGAAGAACAACAGGGAGGGATGTAAACATGTGAGGAAGAGGACGACGCCGTGTATTGGATTCTGCACAGTAGAAACACACGATCACGCTATCGGGAGAATAAGATGAACAATGAGCCGTCACAACAAAGGGCTGCTTTGGGAGCGCTAAGCCTCTTCTCAAACCTGCAGACATTAAACATGCAATCATTCAAAAATATCCATGAAGATCCATGAGAGGAAAGGCAGGTTCATAATACATAGAGCTCTGCTCTTGTATTTAAGGTTATTTCTGAAAAAAAGCAATTCAAGGAAAGTGCTGAAATATTTTTGTATCTGTATTTAATCTCCTTATTTTGATTTATTATAAGATCAGCTCGACTGGATCCATTCAGTACTTCAGCACTATTCACAGAGAGGTGCACACTCAGAGCACACGTGCTTCTAATGGTGTAAAATCTGACGTATTCTGTTTCCATCTCAACTCTTTATTTCCACGTTGTTTCCTGTGGTTTCATTACTCGTTTTTATTTCACACATTAAACCGTTAAATCATCCACGACTGTAATTATGTAAAGTGTTTGAAGTGCTCAACGTGTCCAAATGCTTTCTAAGTCTCGTGGCTTTCAATGTATTTTCATATTCATACCTGTACGATCCAATGAAACAGATGTTTGTGAGAAATGTTTCTTATTCAGAGTTCTTATACAAGTTAATCCTTTAGCTTCATGTAACAGATTGAAATGACTCAGCAGCACAAAGGTTTCACATTTAAATTGAACAGAAAACTAAACATTCAAGTGAATCCAATAACATGAATCAGCTTTGCTCTTAATCATTTTCAGCAACAACACACAGTGTTTAATGTTGCCTCCACGTCACATTCAACTGTAGAGAAACTAGCTTCACTCAAGTGAAAGATTGAAATATTTTTATTTCTAATATTTCATAATGAACACACAGCACTTCATGGGAACTACTAAAACATAAGTTAATGTTGGGATGTGCAGCTGGATTAGCGGTCATGTGAGACAGAAGAGGAGGACAGGTTTGATTGAGCAGAAGAAGAAGAAACGGGGAGAAGGAGAGGAAGACGCAACCAAGTTCAGTCTGAACAGAGTCTCTCTCTCTCTCTCTCTCTCTCTCTCTCTCTCTCTCTCTCTCTCTCTCTCTCTCTCTCTCTCTCTCTCTCTCTCTCTCTCTCTCTCTCTCTCTCTCTCTCTCTCTCTCTCTCTCTCTCTCTCTCTCTCTCTCTCTCTCTCTCTCTCTCTCTCTCTCTCTCTCTCTCTCTCGAAGAAAAAAAAAAGTCGCGCTCAGACTAACAAACCTGGTCTCCTCTGGTGATGACAGCAACAAGCAGAAGCTGAAGCAGTAAACGCCTCCATCCCAGAGAAACAGAAGGCTAAACTATCTTCAGTTCAAAGAGCTTCTATCGTGCCATCGATGAACAAAAGAGCAGCTGATGTTGAATAATCGAGCCGTGAAATAAGAGCCAAGAATACTAATGAGGCACTTTTCTCTCCATAACCGTGACGTCACCGCTCACACCAAAGGTTGCTAGAATCAACGAGGTGCTCGTTAAAAAGATTCACGGGCCGCTTTGAGACCTTTGCTTACAAAAACCATTATGGTTTCAAGGAGCAGCGCATCTATATTTATGTAATATTGACTTACGGGTGGACCCCCACTAAGAACACACGCCTCATAAAGCCTTCTGACACGACGCCAAGTTTTACAGCGACAACAAATAAGCCGCTCCGCAGATCATCACAGACGGTGTTCAGACCAGTTTAAAAAGGACGTTTCATGTCAGCTGACATTAGACACACTTTGATAACTTATCTAAAAAGGTATTAAGGAAATCAAAAGTGACCCACAAAAGGAGAGCGTAGAGATATCATCGTCTAACGTTGGGTTATCTTCTTATTCTCAACAAGGAGGATATAATGTGAGGGGGAATGTGTCCGATAGCGATCATTTAGAGCCATAATATCAGTGTACATTCATATTCTGATCTAAAATAACACACAATGATTACTCCTCATTATAACCCGACAGCAGATAGAAGATAGTGACCTTTTGATTTGTGATGTTAGGGCTGCCCCAACAGAGACACAATCTCTGAACTCCAGCATCCTCCAACATCCTCCAACATGCTTCAACATGCTTCAACATCCTCCAACATGCTTCAACATCCTCCAACATGCTTCAACACGTCACCAGCACGGACAGGACAGAGTGGTCAGAGAGGGACGGAAAAGACAGAATCTAAAACCACAGAAAATAAGTTCAAGTGGCTCCGACAGCAGCTGAGACGCTCAAACACAGTCAGAGTGTGTGTCTGTGTGTGTGTGTGTGTGTGTGTGTGTGTGTGTGTGTGTGTGTGTGTAGCAGAGCTCAGCCCGGGGCTTCGTCTCCGTGTCCTTGTGGATATCTTTCATCCTTCCTTATCTTGCTCTCCATCCTTCACCCCCCCCCCCCCCCCCCCTCAGAGTCTCCTTCTGAACACATCCCTCTATAGTGTAAATGTGTTTATTTTATTAATAAAAGCTGAAAGATACGATCCTTTTCACATTTTGATCAGCCTTCCACACGGATATATTGTAAAGTGAGCCGTTCACACCGTTGTAGAGATGACTAACACCATAGAGCAGAAGAGACACCGTTCTAACGTTGCCATTGTGTCCGTTCCCTGTACACTAAAGCTGCAGGTTGCAGACTCGTGGTTCGGGACGAACGACTAAAGCGGAGTAAATAAATAAAATCTTCACGCTTCGTCCACACACTCTCGTCACAGCGTAGGAAAGCACATTGCCGTCAACAGATGAGTGACAACATTGTTGAGCTCATTCTCTGTAACCAGAGTAGCATTGAAGCGTGGTGAGCGAGCTAGCGTGCTAACTTCCCCCGTGCTTTAATGCTACTCTGGTTACAGAGAATGAGCCCAACCGCTGGCTGGTGGTCTGCAGCAGCACTGTGTCCAACAGAGAGGGACAAGCCAACGAGCCAACGAGCTAACGAGCTAACTAGCCAGCCATCGAAGCCAAGCAATAACAACTTTACTGACGTCACCAGACAACCAACAACAATCGCCATTTTCTTTTATACCAGTAACAGTTGTCCTATTTCTATGAAAGAGACAGAGACATACACAAAATGACTTGTATTTCTGCTCAGGTCTATGAAACAATCTGCTAAAACTAAGTCTTGAATGAACTACTCACAGCTCACAGACATGCGAACAAAAAGGTTGCTGGTTCGATCCCCAGACTGTGCGAGACAGAGCAGACTGTGGTTGTGGCTTCTGTGAGAACTGCTTTTAAAATACAATCAAAGTGTATTATTACCACATTATTAGTATTATTTCCATCATTAAGACACCACACTGACTTACAAAGTACCGACAGTATATCGGCCCTCCGATCCCCACCGCGTTGGATCACTGACATCTAACCGCAGCAGGAGATCAGAGAGCGAAGTGATTACAGGTTTCTGTCTGGAGGAGCAAACAGCAAACATTCGTCTGCAGCAACACAGATCACAGAGGCAATTGACAGTTCGGATTAGCGGCATTAGAGCGAGAACAAAGTCCTATTTTTATTTCTTTTAAGATCCTTATCGAGGAGAAACGAGATGCAATCCACAGGAGAAGTTACAGCAGCAGCTGCAGCGCTTTAAGAAACAGTTTTCATCATCCTTCAAGGGGTCCGAGTGTGGAGAGAGAGAACACTGCTGGCTTCAGCTTTGAGCTCATAAAATGACCAAAAAACACAATGTTTCCAGCTTTGGGACCATTTTTAAATAGTTATTATGTACGTAAACCAAATAGATCCAGGCTGTGCTTCACAGCGACGTCTGTCACCAAGAAGAGGCCGAAGTCCAGTTTATTAATCGGACAAGAGACGTTAACGCTGCACATTAAGTCAGCTGCTAGCTGCTTAGCATTAGCCTCCTAGCTCAATGTTTGTGACCCTGTTCAGTCTACCGTCATATAAACACACAAATAAAAAGGATTAAAAACAATACAACATTTCACCCAGTGTCACTGATAACACACACACAGTGAGTAGACCTCCTCACCTGCTGCTGGAGGACAGGTGACGCCAATTTGTCTGCTGGGATCTAACAGCAGGGAAGTCACTCAAATAAATACAGACAGGCAGGAAACACACACACACACACACACACACACACACACACACACACACACACACACACACACACACACACACACACACACACACACACACACACACACACACACACACACACACACACACACAGTCTCAAGTTGTTCAGCATTTAACAGGCGTTCTAACTGTAATCCTCTCCGGCAGTAGCCGAGATAAGAGATGAAAAATGTAAGCAGATCTCATCGTCTGACTATGTGAGTGTGTGTGTGAGTTTAAAGTGTGTGTGTGTGTGTGTGTCTCAGTATGACTACACATGCTGCATCTGAAAAAGTCTCCAAATAATAACCAGCAATTAAAAACTAATAATAAAAGTGAAGAAGTTCTTATTTTAAATCCATGAAGAGTTTTTAACAGAGAAACATTCAAAGTTTATTTCATTATTTTATGTGCGATTTTGCGAACATTTGGCCAAATTATGATCACTAATTATGCGCCCTAAAATCACTAATAACCAAGATCCAGACTCAAAGAATAAACTGAGCAAATAAAAAGTAACTTTTATAAAATTCAATATTATAACTTTATGAAGTCAAAGCGCTGAAAACAGAAGATCAAGAACCAAAGAGGTGATACAGATAGTGATAAAGACAGCATCAAACACAAAGAAACAAAACAAAAGACCAAACTCTGCAGGCGGAAAATCAAAAGAAGATTCAGAAGGAAAAGTGGAGACGAAAACAAACAAACTGTATTGAAAGCAATTAAGACCTCTGGAGGACAGACTGAGTTGAAAGAAAGCAGAAAGACAAAGGGACGAACGACGGGAAGGACAGAGAGACAGAAATACAAAAGGATGAAGAGAAAGTGAAGAACATCGCACGTCGTCTCCGACTCATCTCTCCTCTAATTACACATAATCGAGCCGAGTCGGACGGATCATAATGAGACAATTAGCCTGATTTTGTTTGAATTGAAAAGACAATTAAAGAATTAGTGAGCAGTGTTGGAGAGTTCATCAGATTATATCCGTGTTACTAACCGGCGGGTCGGGAGTCGTCCCATCGGCAGAGGAGAACTAAGCGGGACGTCTTCGTTGAACACTGAGGGATCGTGTTAAAGGATTAGAGGACGAGGAGGAACAGCGCTCCGGCTGAGCCTCCGCTCTCAACTCCAGGCATGTAATCCGAGCGCATCGCTCTGACAGACGGCTGCAGTGAGATGTTTTGGGTTTCTTTGTTTGGAGGCTTCGACAGAGAGTTAGTGGACGTGTTGCATATCTGAATAAACAGCCTCTACTATGACAAAAAGTCTTATATAAAACCTGATGCAGCTCAGTTCTCATCTTCACAGGTTTCCATATTTTGTTTAGTCACGTTTGAATGATTCTTTGTTTATTCTGTAAGAGATCAAGGGGACCTCCTCATGCTGCTGGTTTTGTCTCAAAATGAAATAATATTTAGTTCTCAAGAACAAAAATGAAAAAAGGTTAAATTAATTATTCATCAGATATTAAAATTGTCAGACTAAACGTTGTAGTCTTGAGTATCAAATCAATAAAGCAGCCGAGAGAGTCAGCTGTGAAAACACACTATAAAAAAAACTGAGCTCTATCTATATATAGATATTTATTATTTCAAACACAGCAGGGTGTGAATCCCACTCTCATTACCCATAATCCACTGCAGCCCGGGCTGTCAGCGGAGGATCATGGGAGCTCTGAGAAAAGGTCAGGGCGAGCAAGTAAGCAGCTGGACCGTAACACACACACACACACACACACACACACACACACACACACACACACACACACACACACACACACACACACACACACACACACACACACACACACACACACACACACACACACACACACACACACACACACACACACACACACACACACACACACACACACACACACACACACACACACCTAACCACCCTCTCACCACAATGTATTGATCACACAGTATTCCTCCTACACTCTCCTTTTTTCTCTCTCCCCCTCTTTCTCACTCGCACCATCTCATTTTAAAGTCCTGGCAAAAGACTAAATCAAGCACAAAACAAGGTGTGTGTGTGTGTGTGTGTGTGTGTGTGTGTGTGTGTGTGTGTGTGTGTGTGTGTGTGTGTGTCCTTTTAGAGAGTGAGACTGATGACTGGCTCTATATTGGATGTGGGTGAACTTAGTTACACATGTTGCCACAACAAGGATCAATAACCTGAACACAGATGAACGGGGACGTCACGAGAACCTCTGAACCAGTGACGGTGCTCGTTTTTCTACAGAACCGTAGGAACCGCGGCTCAGAGCTCGAGTGTAACCGCATCCCGTCATCACGTTGAGAGCTGTAGCTGTTAGCTGTTAGCTGTTAGCACCCGGTGGGCTGCACAGTGCTACCTGGCTAAATAACGGAGCTAACGGCTAACGGATGTTTCATTGAGTTACATCATGATGCGTTCAAGCTCTATTCAGTAAAAATGAGTATTGGGCGAAGGTATATTAAAATGTCATTGTGATGAAGTAGTAGTAGTAGATAAAGTAGTTTATGTTGAAGAACATGGATTTATTGTTTATCAGATTGGAGAATTTCACTGATAATTATATCGACTACAGAAACACGCCAGCGAGGACAAACAAGAATCAAGGAAACCTGAATTTCAAGGCTTCCCATGTGAGGTTGTAGTCACGTAGCGCTGCTAATGAACAAATCCAGAGCTGTGTGTGTGTGTGTGTGTGTGCGTGCGTGCGTGCATGTTTCCTCTCTTTAATCAATGCATTTTCTCCCACACACTTCCAGTAGTGCAGCTAATGAGGGTCTCTACGGGGTCGGTGTGCTCTAGATTTCTTTTTAACAACCATGACGAAGGTGTCAAAAGTCACACGCTATTGTCTCCAACAGGAGCCGCTAACCAGAGTCACCAGAGAGTCAAAACACAATTAATATTGTCTCTGTCAGACTCACTGAGGATCTCACTCTGAACTTCACCATCGGATGCAGTTGATCAGTCTGCAGATCTCAAACTAACCACTTCAAACTGAAGTCCTCTGAAGGCCGGCGCTGCAGCTTCCAAACACAAATAACTACACCTGCATGTGTGACCCAAACGCACCGTGTGGTTTGGTTCAGAGCTGGATGGAAGTCTGTTTTTATCTCCTTAGCGTCTTTACGTTCCTCACCACGTCTCCTGGCTTCAGGGAGACGACCCGTCTTTCAAGTTGCAGTTCCACAAACATAATCACAGGAACATAAGATGCTGAATATCGTGAAGGTGTTTGGCGGGACGGCAGACACTAACTTTCTGTGACGTGATTCTGAGATATGAAGTTTTCAAATGAAACCCACAGTTTTACCCTCAAAAGCCAGAAACTGCTGAGTCACAGAATGATTGATGGTGAAAGGTGACTCGGCTGTTCTGCTGTAGTTCACGACTATTTTTCATCAACACTGAGATCTATTATCGGGATTATTCATTGATTTTAAAGACAAAATATTGATATTGCACTTTCATATATAAGCACATTCCTGCTGAAGTCTTTGCATCAGAACAGCGCTGGTTTTCTCTCAGAGAGCATCATCTGATCAGAGCCCTGCTCTCACTGTCCCGCTGGACTACAGCGCTGCTAATTAACAAGTCTGCGTCATTAAAGGTTCTTCTTCACCTGAAGTCAATGCACTTTTGTTTTGCCCGTCTGCTCTACAGTTTATTGCTCTTCTACTCTGGAAGCCACTACGGGGGGCGAGCGCCCCAAAAGTGAAACCGAAACATCTGCATGAAAAGATGAAAATATTATAAACTATTTAAGAAAATAGATGTTTTTGCTTTATTTTGTTGTGGAAAAGTTTCCACATAATGATATGATAACTGTACTATTTCATTGTTCAACACCATCGACTACAACAAGCCTTCATCGTCATCATCACATTCACGTCTCATCATCACGATAATCACCAAACGACGGTGATCTTCAACACTCAGCGTAATCAGCATCGTCTCAACACTCATCAGCATCGTTAGCAAAATCTCCTTGTGTATCGTCACCACAATCATCCTCGTTATCTGTGACAAAACAATCACTTCACCAGCATGAACTTCATCATCATCATCATCATCATCATCATCATCACTGTTGTATTTCTGGAGCCACCATGAACAGAAACACTTTCACTCTGCATCAGATGAGCTCCTTTCAGAGCTCAGAGGCCTTCGAGCCTCTTTGTTGGCGATAACATGGAAAGTGACAGCTGGACTCAGAGCTCCCCCCCAGCTTCCTCTGCACAGAGGAAGACCAGGACCAGGAGTGAGAGAGAGTGAGAGTGAGAGTGAGAGAGAGACAGAAGTGAGTGACAGAGAGAATCAGTCTCAGAGGAAAACCAGGACCCGGCACCGGACTGGGACAGAGAGAGAGAGAGAGAGAGAGAGAGAGTGAGAGAGAGAGTAGTGAGTGAGTGATGGAGTGTCTGAGATAGAGAGAATCAGTCTCAGAGGAAAATGATAAGAAGGCGAAGGAGCGGCTCCGCGCCGCATCAAAGCCCAACGGCGTCCTCTGAGAGGAGGAACAGAGCGGGCAGCAGATCTGCCATCTAAACAGCATGTAAGGGGGTCGATACCCGGGTCATTAGCTGTGAGGACACCTCACAGAGAGACAGAACCAGCAGAACCTGAAGATTAACAAGGCCAAGCAGGTAAGACACACACGTACACACACCAACAACCCCCCACACACACACACTCACACGGTGTAAGTCCCTACCTTCCTGCACCGCCTGGAAAGGGTTGTTGGGCTCGATGAGCTTGATGGAGTGCGTGATCTTCTCGCTCTGCAGGACGTCATCACTCAAGCTGAGGTCCGACACGGCGAGCTGGAACACCTCATCGTCCCGCACGGCGTTCTCCTCAAATATTGCACCTGGACAGGTGGGGGGGAGGGGAGGGGGGGGGCAATAAATAAAAGAAGATCAGGACGACGGCTGGACGCTCGACATGACGCCGGGAGTGATGAGCATTTTTCTATTTGATTAGACATTTATGAAATATCTGACATTTTATCAGCAAAACTATAACCGTCAGGCTAATCAATAATAAATATAATCCTAAACTCAACTACAGACTGAGCCCGTTGAGCCACACAGGGAATAGAACCTGTAACCTGTAGGTTACGTCTGTCTGTTTGCTTGTTGGGAATGAACTGACAGATCACACCAGAGTTTCCCATCATGCATTTAGTCAAAGCACTGCAGTCACTGAGTTCAGATTCACTCGTTACTTTGGCAACAGAAGCATCCTGAGAGAGAGAGCCGGTGAGGTGAAGGGCCTCTCGTTGTGGTGGTTTACAGGGAATCAAACTACAAACCCTCTGAGCTCTAAATAAAAGATCTCCGTAGCAACATCGTCATCACGCTGGAACTAGACCAACGTGTTCCAACAAGCAGCTCATTTCTAGAACATAGACCGCAACACGTCATCGTAGGCAGCGCCTCATTAATATGCAGGTGACCATGTGACGAGCTTCCACATGATGTCATCACATGTTTGATTGACATCTTTACACTGAAACGTGCGGCAGACTCCGATCATTTTCAGGGTTTGATCTCTTGGTCACGAGCAGCTTCTACGGTAACCGTGCTGCTTCAGACGTACAGAACATCTGGGACGAGTTATTTTAGATAACTACACCGATGAAGATATCCTGCTTGATCTACTTAAAACAATGAGGGCAACTTTTTGCATCAAATTATTATGTAGAACAAGCAACGCTGGGTTTTGTATGAATTACTTCATTTTCCAGGTAAAATCAACTTAAATTAATTTAGTTCATACAAAAACCAGCATCATTTGTTCTACATAATTGCTCTACTTTTTTTACACAAAAAATGTTTTTCAGTGAAATATCATAGAAATCAAGTTATTACATTTTTTGTAAAAAACTGACATTTTGGTTCAATATCTGCTCTGATTGGTGGACTGCTCAGTGACAGCAACGCACCTCGTTTGAAATGTGACCACCAGCCCTTTGTAGAGTAACAACAATACAATGTGTGCGCAGACACAGCTTGGTGAGGAAAACATGCATTTAAACAGATGCAGATTAAGTCCATGACTATCATCTATTCTGTACATGTTCATTGTGAATAATATCTAATTGTGTTACATGAGTTTACTTTATGTCTGATATTGATCGTCTCTCCTCATCACTCGTGTGCATCCATGCTTCTCTCTTTTCTTTGACACACACACACACACACACACACACACACACACACACACACACACACACACACACACACACACACACACACACACACACACACACACACACACACACACACAGTGACCAGCTGACTCAACAACAATAATCATTGAATCCAGTCCTGTAGTCCGGCTTCCCTTTAGACTACATAACCACATAGAGACTGTTTATGTTTTAATGTGTGAGTTCACCTCTCACCGTCACCAGCTGTGCGCACACGTAAATAAACAGATGAGAGCAGCAGGTTCCAAAGGAAACACTCCACTAGAACTTCCTGTTGCGGCCTGACGTGTTTAATTAGCAATCAATTAACAGCAGGTGTGTTCACTTATTAATAATCAGGCGAAATATCATTAATCATCTTACATTAGCTTCAGGTTAGTGGAACAGAAAGACAGATCTGTAAATATTCTTCTTATTTATGGAGTAAACGCGGACACCAACCTCTCACGTGACCTGTACCGGAGATCACCGGAGATCACCGGAGCAGCTGTGTCGGTGTCATTGAGACCAGAACACAACAGACACTTTAACGCAGCGCGTAACGAGCCTCGTCCCGTTGTGAGGAAGATGAGGGACATGTTCTTCCTCCATTACAGGAGTTTAGTGTTCAGAGCTGCACGTTACCGACAGAGAGAGGGGGCGGGGCTTTATTGATCAGCTGATCAGCTGATCAGGTGACGTCCGGCCCTTTCAAACTTCTTCATGGCACTTTTTATTTACAAGGCGCTGAACCAAAGAACCAGAATAAATATGTATGAAATAATAAATAAATACAATAATAATCTGATAACCCAGGAGATGTCTATGTGTATCAACTCCATTTAATCCATCATTATCCGCTTCATGTTGGGCTAATATTGATACGCAAACTTTTCAAAGTGAAATATAATCTGCAGAGATTATCAGGGATCAGAGGAACCAGCTTGTGTCTTGTTGATTGCAGACTTGTTTGGGGAAACAATAAATGACGTGATGAGGGATTTCAGGCTTCTTTACCCTGTGGGGGGGGGGGGGTTAGGATGGATTTAAATGGCAGTTTAAATGGTGCGTGTAGATTTGCAGAGAGTATCCGGGTACTGCTGGTTCTAATGGGGCTACAGGCTGACTGTGATGAGGAAAACTTTACATTGTACTGAATGAGTGAAGCTGATGGGTACTTGTGAGAAAAAGGTGGTTAATGGGGGCCCTCAGCTCATTTTTGTCCCAGGGCCCCACTGCAGGTTAAAGTGGCCAAGAGTGTCTGACAGTTGTTGTTACTGAGAACTGTGACTGTAAGTATGAAAGGAAAGGAAAGAAGGACTCTGCTCCACCTCCTCCTCAGCTCCATTCTGTTGAATCTATGCCCAGTTCTTCTTTGTGTTTATTCCTCACACACCGTTATGTAAAACATATTACCTCCTGAAACATTACATCTGCTGATGAAGATCATGTGATGTGATCAAAAGCACCAGAGCAGCTATTAAATGCACCACGTGGTGGTGTTGACAGACAGCGAGTCCTGCGGTTAAGAAGATGTTTGCACTTCATTTCAAAGAAAAGGCCAACTGGCCAATCAGTGCTGGCAAACCGAACAGAACCGTAACTCACATGTTATCAAACTTGATAATGAAATGTGAAGCACATGACATGTGTCTGCCAGACTGAAGTGCAGCTGGTAAACCCCGAATGTGATGAACGGATGAGCAGATAGACTTCTAGTAAACTGAAAGACATGGAGGGGAAGACATGCAGACAAGCTTGGAACTTTCTGGATTCTGTTTCGTACAATTAAGAAAACCTTGAATACAAGTGAGAATTAAATTTGCCAGGCTGCTCATTGAGCTCGCCGAGTATCCAAATGAACTCTCCTCAGCACCGAGATCCTCGCCGTGGATCTGACGGCCTTGGTCTCCGATCGTCTACAGCGCCTGATCAATCAATCATCACGGTTAAAAAAACAATTGCATCCAGACAGGCGATTTTAATTAACAATGAATCTTGTAGCAACCTGTCAGAGCGGAGACACGGCAAGGGAGCTGATGTGAGGTTTATACTTTGCCCCCCCCCCCCCCCCCCCCCCCCCCAGCAGCAGCAGACTGCGGAGCCTCAAACTTCAACGAGATGAATTAATGATGAGAGCTGACTCTGGACCTGCTGGGGGCTCAGGACCAAACCCCCGGGGTTCTTAATCCAATCGCAAAAAAACAAATGTTCTCACTTGCAGAAAGGTTTGTTTAATTTTTCCATTTTTTTTGAGACATCTATCTCTAGGATTCCTGCCTTCACCTCGACATGATGGAGGAGTCTGTGGTGCTCATGACCACAAACTCTTGAAGATAGAGATGAAATGTGGATACACAAGGACACTGTTTCTGCAATGAGACTTTTAACGTTGACCTCCATGTTATTGTGGGAAAGGCAGAAATCTCAGAGACAGATTCCTCAAAACGTGGACAAATAAACCTGAACACATGCAGTGATAGACGCCACGAGGAGTAAACGAGAAAACACGTCTCTGTCGAGTGAGAAGAACCTTTAAAACTCACGTAGCATCATCTATTGTATTCAGGAATACTTTGTTATTCAATTGCATGATTTTAAACTTTGTTCTTGTGTTTTCACCTTTAGCATCAAGAAGCATTTCGTGACATTTTAGCATTTAAATTGCACTTTATTCAAACATTTTCTATGCATACGCTTGCGGCCCTTAAGGGCAGATTATTGAATTTCCGCCTGAGCTGAATCGTTAATAAATGCCACAGAAACGTGGGAAACCCAGTCTGAGCTGGAGGTACACTACATACAGAGGGGGGGGGGGGGGGGGGGGGGGGACTTCACACCAGCCGGTAGCCAAATGTTTGCCACTGATGCAAAAAAACAATGTGTTGTAGCTGGTGAATTTGTCAGGCCTCCTCTCCTCTCCTCCCTCCTCCTCTCCTCCTCTCATCCTCCTCCTCTCCTCCTCTCCTCATCTCCTCCTCTCCTCCTCTCATCCTCTCCTCCTCTCATCCTCCTCCTCTCCTCCTCTCCTCCTCTCATCCTCCTCTCCTCCTCCTCTCCTCCTCTCCTCCTCTCATCCTCTCATCCTCCTCTCCTCCTCCTCTCCTCCTCTCCTCCTCCTGTCTGGCAGGTGATCAAGCAGCATTCTGGGGCTTTGGGTCCCAGAGGTCCAGCGGGTTGGACAATCAGAGGAAGCGCTGGTTTACTTTGGGATTTAGTGGCCGCTGTGATCTGCGACCATAAACTCTGCTTCTAGCTGGAGGCTGAGGCTCTCATTGGCTGACAGTCAGACTAATTTATAAGCACCGCCTTTCATTTCTTGTCTTTCTGAATGTCAGGAGATTTGGCCGATTTGATTTAGAACAAACTTCGATTCCTTTGTGTGTTTTGTGTATTTATGCAAAATTCAAAATGTGTTTCTTTTGTTCACCAGATTTACTGCATTTAAAAGTCTCTATGAAAGGTTTCATCAGAACTTTCTGGTGAAACGATCTCAGAGTAACCTGGACGTTGATTCTGGAAAGAAGAGATGTTTTTAATAATAATATGCCGTTGACTTCTACTGTATTCACTCTCAGAGAAGACACATTAGACCAGCTTCTCGTCTACGGTAAGGGAGACATTTGCTCATCTCAAGGCTCATACTTGTATTTTGGGTTTCTACCAGAACAGGTTTACATGCTTTAATGTTCAAAACACACATTGTTTTCTCACAGTGTCTGAATATAAGTAAGTGTATATATATATATATATGTATATATATATATATATATATATATATATTATATATATATATATATATATATATATATATATAATATATATATATATATATATATATTATATATATATATATATATATATATATAATATATATATATATATATATATATATATATGTATATATATATATATATGTATATATATATATGTATATACTCTCTATGAAACTCTGTTCCAGCTGTTACAGTGTTACCCTGTATGTGCCAGTATTATTATTGTATTGTATTATTATGTGCAAGCACCATTTTAATGTTGTAGTTGGTGGAGAAAAAGTTCATTTTAACTACTTGTTACTGTTGGATAGTTTCATACCCATCCCCTTCCATTCAAATCCATTTCTGCTGTATGTGTGTGTTTATGCATGATTAACATCGGGGGTGTGAAGATTGTTTCTAATACTTGCATAATGTTGCACTGAGTAGGCTGATAACATTCAGCTTCAGTGCTGTGATCGCTCTTATACTCACTGATTCATTATTTTGTGTTTTCATCATTATTTACCAAAGTAAATCTTAAATCAATCCCAGATACTTCATCTGAAAAAGGGTTAAAGTAATTAAAAGCATCACGTGAGTATCCTGTTTAAAGCGCCTCTCTTTCAGCACCATGGACAGAGACAACGTGTGCCGCTCCTGCTTCTCTGCTGTGATTTCAGTCCGACTCCACAGATGTGATTTGCTGACTTCACCCCAATATTATTATATATCCTTTACATTTTTGAGAGGCTAAACCGGTGACAAATGTGCTGTGCTGTTGGAAAGACGGACGCTGAGCCACACTTAGTCCCGTGGGACGGAAAAGCCATGAAAGAGACTGTCAGTCTTCTTTACAGAGGACACAAATAACTGACATTCATAAGTGCGTCTCTACAGGCCGACATAGTGGAGCTTTACTCTTTGAGAGCAAATGTAGAACGAATCTGACTTCCACCTTCTTTCCTTTTAATCGACCTAAACCGTCAATATCGGCAAACACAGTCGATCCACTTTAGCGTTCTCTCCTTCTTCCTCTCATCCCCACCGAACGGGAACATCCATTCCTATTAAGGGATGAATCAGTGGGAATATAATTATTCTATTCTGCCAAATCACAGAGGAAATTAAAACACATGCTGCAAATCACTGCAGTAGTTTTAAAGGAAGAACACAAATTATTGTTTGTCTTTACATTTAACTTTACTCTTAGCAGAATTTCCATCATGAAGGAGGTTCACGTCAGTTCAGGTGAATGTCAGCCAATCAGGGTGTTCAGACGGACTAGATCATTGGGTCTTCCTGAGCCAGAGGGGATTTAAAACCTGGATAATGTGGAGCTTTAAGACATTACGGAACACAACAACAACAAGATGTATAACGTCCAGGATAATGAACGACGTGTCCAAAAGAAGCGTGAGGCCTCATGAGCTACAGAGCTGTTATCATAACTACACATCCCAAGAAGGGGACGTTTGAGCCGCTGTGGTCTGCTGCAGAACAACGTGTTCCCTCTATGAACACAAAATGCTTCCACACTATCAGACCGACGGGGGGGAAAAACCTGCAGGAAGCTGAACTCCATTCTCAGACTTCTCATCACAAACCCACACGCTCTCACACAGTAGAGGTGAGATGCTGAGCTGCTTTCTCCTTCTGTCACACAGCCAATCATCATCATCACACCAAAACTACATGCAAATGAAAAGTGCATCAGCAGAGATTACCTACCCGGCCGGCCACTTTGGCACGTCTAACCATCAATTATGTACAAGACTCATTCTGCTCTGTAATATGATGGATATTAAGATCCACGGAGCCACTGCAGCTGTTACACATCAGCATCCAGCAGCTTCTAATTCACAGAATCTAACTTGAGGAATCTTTTACATTAAAACAGGAGCAAAGTGAAAAACAACAGAAACCTAATCCCACTTGTGTAGACTGTAAATGTGCTGCACTGTATGTTCAGCTTCAGTGTCTCATGTAAGACACACCAGTAATTAGACCGCGCTTAGAACGAAAAAGCCGTCGCTGGCAAACGTGCAGGCGAGTCCTGGTTTGAGTTTGCAATTTATACAATCTTTAACATATTTCAGTTAAAGGGTGAACAGTTACCCAATCAGGAAAGAGCACGTGGACATGTGACAGCAGTTCACATCCGTTTATTTGCATGAAGAGTTAGTGAAAGCAGCAAAACACTCTGAACACAGTCCTCTCCGTCTCTACTGTTGGTGGAACACTAACACTCTGCTGCATGCCACCTTCATTCAATCCAGCCAATGTGGCCGCAGCATTATGTGAGAGAGATGGCTTTGCTGCTCTCTGCCTGCATCTCTTCAGCACGTTTGTGTGTGTGTGTGTGTGTGTGTGTGTGTGTGTGTGTGTGTGTGCAGGTGGTGGAGGTAAACGGCTAAGCCTTCACTGGGACAGAGCGGGAAGCCTTTTGCGTTGTTCCCTAACTGGGTTAGTTTATCTTATTTAGTGGCGGCCAGAAGAGGCCGCAGCTGTTCATTTGGCTCCGCCGGCCTCCACAGATTGGATTCCTGCAGTTCGAGCTCGCCCTACGAAAAAGAAAGAAAAAACAAAACGTCCACGGAGAAGCAGAGCTCCCCTTTCTGCTAGCCAGCTATACACCCGGCGCTGTAAATCATCCCTCGTCAGCTGCCTGGCTCATGGGGCGGGGTAATCTTATGAAAAGTGACTTGTTATCCGCTTGGCCACAGGGGCGTTTAGAGGACCTTCAGATCTGGAAAACAGCCCACAGGGGAAGAGCTACAACCCAAGTCCAGCTCCTGAAGCCTGATACCAACACGGTCTACGGTCCTTCTAAGTTCATAAATGATCTTTTAAATGAGAAACTTTATGGCTGAATATATTTTGCCTCATGTCTAAAACTCTCCACTGAAACCAGACTGATGAAATTAATTCTGTAAAGCTGCAGCATCAGCACTTTTTACATAAACACTGAATTACAAAGACTGAAATCTGAACGGCGTCCCTCGCAGTTCTTCCAGTAAGTGGCTGAGATCTGGATGAAACCGTCTCCGTGTTAAAAGAGGTAAAATGATCACAGATTGACAGAAGCAAAGAGAAAAAGAGGAAAGAGGCAATAAGAGGCAGAGACATTCACACACTGCAAACTGTAACTTCCTGCATCCTGAAGGCGTTGGATGCAGTTGATGAAGTCAGAGCTCTGTACAGACCGGTCGAGTTCTTTCACACCAAACTGGAACAAATCATTTCTTTGTGCAGCACCAGCATCATGAACAGGAAAGAGCCTCAAACCACAGAGTTGGACGCTCACTGTTGTCTGAAATATCATTTCAGGCTGAAGCATAAAGATTTCCATTCAGTGCAACTAAAACATGAGCGACATATGTTCTGCACCTGTTCTGGTTGTTTCCGATGTGTCAGCAGAATGTCTATTAATTGAGCTCCATCGAAGACAGATTTCTGTCATGTTTTCTAAAAACAGCAGTTTGATTTGGAAAGACACGTTCTTGTAAGCCCCCCCGAGAGCATCCGTCAGATCCAGAGTGGACCTCACTGATGACGTGATATCTGGTACTTAATTAAAGGCCAAAACCGGACCTCAGACCTGCTCCCTCCCTCCTGGTCCTGACCTTCAACCAGACAAAGTGACGTTCCCCGACCACTGGTCTTCTTTAAAAGTCACAAGCAAATCCCTGCAGCAGCTGCTTTCACTGATTTGTGCACATCCAACCAGAGAACGGGGCGGGACTAATTAGAGGAACCAGCTGCTGTTGTGATTAGAACCTGCAGACTCTCAAACCTCCACAGTGCAGGATTCTGCACACAAACGCAGCAAGTGGGTCAGAGGTTGAAGCAGGTCGAGTGAAGGTCCAAGTCCTCTGTATCAGCTCTTTTACAGACCCCCCCCCCCACACACACACACACACACTTTGCAACACCCGCGGCCTGCCACTTATCCTCTACAGGGAGCAGAAGAGAGAAAGGGACAAACAAACCGGGATATGTCACCGACGATAAAGCCACGCGGCTGGACGAGACAGATGCTCGGGCTGGGGTTTCGGGGGCCGAGGTTGGAACACTGTCACATCTGATCTGGGCGACGCGTCGCGCTGCCAAGTCAGTCAGAGTCCGTCTGTTGGTTGAGGGGAACAACGAAGGCCCTACATGCAACCAGCCAACCACAGATCAGCCATGAGGGGGGGGGGGCAGTTCAGGGTTTATAGTGTTTGTATCAAAATCAACTCTTACTGTACGCTCATGCTGCAATATTTTGAGTTGAGGACAACTTTATGTTGAAACCTGACACTTCTTGGTCTAGCGTGTAGCATGTGGCGACATCTAGCGATGAGGTCGCAGACGGACACGAACTGAAACTTCTCCCGTGTTGCCAAGCGTCTCGTAGAACTACGGAGGCCGATGCACAAACACAGAAACCTGAATGTCCCTCTCAGTGTTTGATTCGTCCGTTCTGCGTCCCTGTAGAGACATGGAGGCTGGCTCCTTGAAGACCACACGCTCCGTATGTAGAGATAAAGCTCATTCTAACGTATGAAAACACAACAATTCTTATTTTCAGGTGATTATAAAGAAAACATACTTCTTATATTCAATTTCTGCCAATAGACACAATAGACTCCCAAATGCTCCACTGTACCTTTAGATAAAGATTGCTGTTATAAACCAACTCGTTACCAGATTTACTGTGAAAACAATCAAATGTATCAGCATGAGAGCCCATGTGATGCTTCCTAAAACGTAATCCTGAAGAGTTCACACATTCGTTCTTTGGTTCTCAGCTGTCTCACAGTTTTCAGGACACGGCTGGCTCAAGACGTTCCGTGATAAATCTACGAGATCACAAGATGATGAATAAGAAAGTAACACAAAACGGTGCTGAGATTTTAGATCATTGCGTGCATCTTTTGAGAAACTGGATATTTTCACCCATTCAGTCCTAAAATTGGGTAAATCTGAGAAGGAAACATTGCTCTTAACGTGGTTAAATGTCCTCACTACAGCCGTGTCCTTTAGCAATGTTGAGCTCATGAAGAACAATAAATGAGCAGATAATAAAATCTTAGGGTTCATGATGTTAAAAGAATTACAAAGAAACTTGAGCTGGTGGTTCTTGTGAAGTACTGGATACTTTAGCCTCTATGGACCTTTAGAAATACATACAAACAAGTTTTCATCTTCACAAACAGATGTTATGTTATTATATGGAGTCACGGGACAAAAACTCTTCATCTTCAACTCTCTGGTCAAGAGCCACATGTTACAGGATTAACACTGACTCGCATGGTTCAACACTTATTTTCATGTTTGTGCTTCAACTGAGCACCACGAAGCTCCTCCTCCTTGTTTTGGAGCCACCAACACAGATCCATCGTTTCATATCAACTGACGTGGATGAGATGCCTTCCAAAGATCTGTCACAAGATGTGTTGATGAGCAGAAAAAACACTTCTTAGTCACATGAAACTAATACATCAACCGGATTTCCATTAATATATGTTAACATGCACCACACCACCTCTTCTCCTCCACCCATAAATCAGCTGAGATTATTCTTTATGCATTGAGTCCCTAATGGTCCCGTACCAGTGTGGTCCCACGCTCAAGTCTGGTCTCACTATTTGGCATCAACCGCCCTCATTTGTTGTATTCACGGTTCTGTGTTCTCGATAATCCCGTATCACTGCTCTCTCTTGTCTCCATGTGATAAAAACCCAGATCTTTCTCCGGAGGGACAGTACAGTATCCATCCATCTGTCCATCCATCCCTCTGCTCTAGAATTCTAGAAATGCATATTCTGAAGTTGTAGAATGTCTTTCCTCTGTGTGCAGCAGGGTTTTTATTCCCTGTGAATGTCACCTGTCTGTGCACCAATAAAGAACCATGAAGGAAAGAGGGGAAACCTCATCTCCCATATTAATGACTTCCTTAATCAGCACATTCTCTTGTTCATATTTCATGTTTGCATGATGTTTGTCAAACATTCACTGACATATTATCATGATGGAGATGCAGCGTCTTTGGAAGCAATATGTCACTGTATCTTTTGAAGAAGCATGTGGAGTAGCAAGTGTATTCATAGATGAATGGCTCTGACTCCCCCCATCCTCCCACCCTATACCCCCCCCCCATACAGGCCACCGGTGCCACAGGCGGGGTTTGATGGTCTGAGCTGCAGCAGAGATCTGGAATATCAAACTGCTGGGTAACTATTGTTTTGCTTCCTCCTTTTGCAAACTGAATGTCTCTCTTCCAAACTGAGGGCGGCCGCTTTGCCGCATCCAATCATCTCAGGGGGGAGAGGAGCCTCTAATTGGAATCAGTGCAAATTGGAGAGTTCATATGAAACGTGCGTGCTGCTGCGAGTGTGTGATCAGTCAGTGGCGTCTCAACGACTCTGCGCTTCTCCCAAAACCCCCTCCCATCCTCCTGAATTCTCCATCAACTCCTGCTTTCAATGAAAAAAAAGTGACTTCACCAACATTTCAGGAGGATGAATGATGAGAAAAGGGGGAGACTCGAGCAGAAAGTGGCGCTCGCCAAACAGCTTTTGGTTTTCACCGATGTTTCAAAGCCCAAACAGTCGGCGTTTGTCCCCTTTGTCATCTCCTCCCCTGGAAGAGTTGATTAAGATTTCACTCACGTCCAATTCAAAGTTCAGGCTTATAGATGAGGGGAGGCGAGGGGGAGAGGGGTGGAGGAAGAGGAGGAGGAGGGGTGGAGGAAGGGAGGGAGGGAGGAGGATGGATGGATGAAGCAAAACCCTCCAAACACACCATGTCGGGCCAGTTCCTCCTGCCAGCCTCAGGTTTTCTGCATGTGAATGTGAATAATGCATCGACATGAGCTCTCTCTGAGTATGGATGGATGGATGGATGGATGGATGGATGGATGGAGGGATGGATGGTGCGGCGCAACACTTTGCGGGCACTTCAAGCTGCGCTGCGTGCGTCTGAGCCTGGATGCAACAGCCTCCTTCCTTTCCTTCCTAAACATTATGCCGCCACGGATTGGAATGATAATTAGATTTGAGGTCGGAGGGGAATGTATGCACGGAAACTGTAATATTCAAATTACCTCAACTTAAACACCACTCATCTGTCCGCATGTCACAAACCCACCAGTAACCTGATTTCATGCTCACATTCTGTGTTTAAAGCCGTTCTTACACGCAGCCACCAGCTCGTCTCTCCCTACGGCCAAAACCCTGCACAGCCGCCCCCCCCCCCCCCCAAAAAAAAAAAAGCCCCGGTTGGTGTCTTACCAATGTGAATGATGGAGTCGGCGCTCACTGTGTTGCATTGCAATATCCACAGGGAATGAAATAACAATGTCAGCATTTCCATCTCCAGTTTGAGCCACAGAGGCGCATCCACGGATCCACCTCGCTGAATTGTGTTGTTTTTTCCTCCAGTGATGAGCAAATCCAGAATAAGCGGCGGTGCGTAAAAGCGGCGGCAGCAGCAGCGGCGGCAGCAGGGAAGCTGTGTTGAGTGAAATCACCACCGAATAGTAATAGAGAGCCAAATCCCAAAGATCAAACTGTTGGCCGGAGTCGAGAGGAAGAAGAAGGGTAGACAAATAAACAAATAGATGCTTCCAGGGCTCCGGAAAGAAACAGACCCGGGTGAGTGAGGAGGGAAGCGGGGACGGATGAGAGAAGACACCGGAGGTTTGTTTCAGAGGTTGAGATCCGCCAGGCGAGCAGCTCTGACTCTCTACCTCCGAGTCTGAGACATAACACACTGCAAACTGCGGAGGAGGAGGACGGACTCTCTCTCTCTCTCTCTCTCTCTCTCTCTCTCTCTCTCTCTTTTCTCCCCCGACCCACGTGATTGCAGAGCCTCTATCTACGGCGCTGGAAGCCCGACCGGAGAAAAAGAGAGGCGAGGGATGGAGATAGAGAGATGGGGGGATGGATGGGAGCCGCGGAGGAGACGGGGTGAGAGGGAGCGAGACGCCGAGGTAGTCGCACCCCGGACGGAGCTCGTTCGGTCGGTAGGTTTTGTGTGGGATGACTCGGACACCGGAGAGCGGGGGAGGTCGTTGGTGCCGGTAATGAACTTGCGACAGCCCGACTTCACGTGCTCTCCGCACCGACTGAAGTTCGTTTATTCGGCGCCGACAGGAGGACCCGTTACCACCGCAGTGCCACGCTGCAATGTGCGTTATTCTGCTCGTGCTTGTGACTTCGGTATCCGTGCGTAAATTCAAGACAACATTGGTTTTGACCAGTTTATTTTTCCTTTTTTTCTTGTGATGGAAAGAGGAAAAGGAACATGCGGTAGTTCTATCTTAGAAAACCGGACACACTAACTATTCCATCTCAGCAAAGGCTGATTGTGATGTCTGAAACGAATATCGGGTCAAGTGGGACATCGGTGTGAAGCCACTGGCAGCTTGGAGAGGTCGTCGAGAAGACGTCGGACGAGAAGATGCCGAGTATCTGAGCAGGTTACATTTAAACGGTGATCTCCGTGAACACCCGTCACGTTCAGTTCTTGTTGTGGAGCCAAAACGTCCGGATACGAGGCGAGCAGCGGCTTTGGCGCCGCCGCGTGCGTAAAATCTTCCTATAGAGCTTTATATAGAGGATTTTCCAGAAAGAAAGAAAAAATGTTTCAATATTTAACGCGATGAGGAGCGACAGCGAGTCGTGATAGCGGTGGCTTTGGGGGAAGGAATAGATTAGAGTAAAGGGGGAGGTGGACTCCTCAGCCGCACTGGGGGGTGGCTCGGAATGCGCGCGTGTCCCGGTACAGTGGGAGACGACAGGATGCAGCAGGTCTCAACGAGTCGGCAGCAGCGATTCTCGGCGCTGCAGGTCTACAACGCTCTCGTGAGGTTCAGTGAGTCTTGGATCTGTTTGTCTTCTGCAGCCTGAAGCCCGCGAGTGATGAGGTCACACATATCCTCGGCGTGTGTGCATGTGACGTCACTGACCTTACACATGATGTCTTTTCAAGTGTTCTTTTTTTCCACTCCCATGTGACGACCAAAGAGGATTGTTTCCACTCATCGAGAAGAAGAAATGGAAGATTACTACACTTGACCTTACAATTAAAGGATATTTCTTGCGAATGAATGCGACTCAGAAATGTCTTTTAATTGTTTGGCCAAGTCTAGTTCGGCGAAAGTCTTGAGATGAACCTTCACGGAAGTTCCGTAGGTGCTGATGGATCCTGGAGGATTTCAGCACCACGCCAGACCGGACAGCTCCTCTGGAGTCCTCAACTATGGAGTCCCAGAAGTGCCAAATGTGACTGTATTGGTATCTGATGAGTCAAAATAATATGTACAGTACTAAGAGAGCTAGGAAGATATTAATAACCGAGGGGAAGTATTGATAGATGGAGACATTACAATAGAATAGCTAAAAAAGGTTCAAAGCTTTCCTTTATATACAATATCCAGTTCAATAAATACAAAAACAACACAAAATTATGATTTTCTCATCCTTTTCATCAAATTAAATGAATCAACAATTGAAGAAGTTTATTTGGAAAAAGGCGAGAACACATCATCTGTGGAGGACGGTGTGGTCTCAGAATACTTTATCACAAAAAACAAAAACAGTTCAAGTGTTCAACAAGGACGGCGATGAATCGACATGCAGGAAGAGAGACGGTTACCAGTCAAACACGATGTTCAGTCTTTATTTATTATATTTCATGTAAATCTATTGATCTATAAAACCTGTTGGTAATATTTGTGTCCTCGGTGACTCCACAGCTTCCCTAGAATGAAGAAGTGTTATTTAGAGGTAAAATCACACTGATACTAAGTTATTCAAGAACAGTCCAGGTTTTGGTGAACAAGACTTCCTCATCCGCTAAAACGTCGTCCGCTCGATTGAATGTGTTTTGGATTGAAGTGTGGGTCGGTGTCAACGCTGTGTTTTCCTCCTCTGTAACGTTTTGTACCCCAACGAGCTGACGAGGCTCTAAAGTGATCAGTGAACCGGTGGAAAGGTCTGACGGGCGGGAGGGCGTGGTTACCTGGACACTGTGGTTCTGGTGTTCCACGTTGAGGGCTGAGAGTTGGTGTGATGTGTGCAAACACCTGGACCTCACCAACAATATAACTTCAGGGTTAATAGTTTCTGTATGTCGTCACCACTCATTTATATCATCAATAATGAATCCCGTCTTTTATCACGAGCATACGTTCATAACGTCACCACCACCATCCCTCTCTTCATCAGTGTCAGCAGTCTCGTCATCATCGTTCTTATCAAAGTCAATTATTGTCATAAACCAGCAACATCATCATTATAATCCACATCATTCTCTCATATAATCCCTAATCTTCATCATTGATACTCTCATCGTCATCCTCAACACGTGGCACCTTCATCTAGTTCATTGAATCTTTAATAGTTTCCTATCATGTTGAATTTATAACTATGAATCCAAAAAGAGAAGGAAACTATACATGTTAAAGTTCTATATTAAAGATTACAGAATTATTGGTCATCATGTAATATTTAAACTAGTAGTCTAATAATGTTCCTTTAATTTAATACATACATTATATAGTATTGGTGTATATTACTTTGTATGTGATAATGACTCACGATAATCATTTTTATTGTACATTATTTTACAGTACTCACTCATACACACCTTTTAAAACAGGTCACTGTTCTCCATTGGTGGAACATCACACCTCCTACTGGCAACACGCTGTTACTGCGAGGCTCTTACACTGAAGGGGAAACAGGGATGGGGGGGGGGGGGGGGGGGGATGTGAATGGGAAGTACTTTTATAGATAATCTAATTTGAACGGAATACAAACACTGATGGGATTCAAACATCAATCAATTACACACTCTGTTTTCTTTCACATTGATCAGCAGCAGTAAAAGGTTCAAAGCTTCACTTCAACTCCCTAATTTAGTATTTACAAGCACTTAATAATGCTTTATTACGCTACGAAGTAGTTTTAATAGACACGAGAACGTTGGAGCCGTTCATTAAAGTTCATAATATATCGGGAGTGTTTCAGTTGCCTCTCAACGGCTCTCAGCATGGCAGCGCTGATAGCAGCTAGTTCACCTGAGGCTCCGTTTACACGACGACGCTGTCCGTCAGGGCGCCGTTATCGGCTGGAACCTCCGTATGAGAGCAGTGCGCAGCGCCGGCCAGAGCTAACCAGTGGGGCACGCTCACGTGCACTAACATGCACTAAAAAGCACGCTCACGTGCACTAACATGCGCTAAAAGGCACGCTCACGTGCACTAACATGCACTAAAAAGCACGCTCACGTGCACTAACATGCGCTAAAAGGCACGCTCACGTGCACTAACATGCACTAAAAAGCACGCGGCCTGCCGACTACGTCAACAACAACAAAAAGAGGCTGTGGTTGCAACACAGACCGAGCTCAGACTTTACTCTTCTATATCTTTACATAGATGATGGTTTGTAGATATTAATGCTCTGAATCTCGTATATTGCTCCTTTAAGGGGAAACACTACAGATGAAAAGGGGAACAACGTGACCAATAGATTCAAGTCAATATATTTTGTAGAGCTCAAAATCACAAATCACAAATCTGCCTCAGAGGGCTCTACAATCTGTACACACATGACATCGTTTGTGCCGGGACCCTCACGCAGATCACTATGAAACTTCATGAATTAATAACTTACATTAAGACATTAAGGTTTTTTTGCACTACTTCTACTTAGTTCACAGATTATTATTTTTTGTCTTATTGTGCTGCTTTTCATACATTTCCAGAACATAACTCTGAACACTGAATAAAGCCCAGTTTCATTCTGTTGACATATTAGAGTGAAATGTTTCTACAGAGGGGATTCTCTTTGTCTCACTCCATAAATCAGAAAATACTGTCAACAGCCAAACTCTCATAATTGATGAATGCATGAAAGAATGAGGCCGTAGTGTCTCGCCGTCATGTTTTAACAGACAAGGTGTGACACAGCTGTCCTCATATTCATTCCTCACACTGTCATAAATCACTTACTCTCTTTACAAAAGTATTCAGACTCAAATGTTCGGCACCGCATGCACTTATAAAAAAAAGTTTATCTATGAATATAAATGTTCTCTCTGACACTTTTTAGTTTAAACATCTGATGTGCTGCCGCTCAAACGTCTCATTTGCACATATAGTGAAGTCTCTCCTGAGACTGAGCAGTAAGTCAATCTGGAGCTCTGTTCGAAGGGAAGTCTCGCTTTCCTTTTTTTACAAGATGAAGAGACTGAAGAGGAGGATTGGTAGCTTTTATCTTCAGCTTGACGTTAACTCAGCAGCAGAATCAACCCGGGGCCAATGACACAACTGATCACACAGCCAATAATCATCGTCTCTCAATCATTTGATATCGCATCAAACGTCTGCACAGAAACCATCAGCTCGCCCTGAAAAGACTCCCAAAATAAACCTCCCCTCCTTTTCGCTCGTTCCGTCTGTTTCGTCGCGGTGACTCCGGCGCGGATGACAATCTAATTGCATCCTCATCTCTCTCCGGTTTAACGGGCTGTCAGGTAGCATCATTACACACTTTCATCGCTTCCCTGCTCAACTATTGACAATAACCGACAATATGTGTGTGTGTGTGTGTGTGTGTGTGTGTGTGTGATGGAGGGAAGTTGCCAATTGTTTCTGGGTTGTGTGGGACCGTGCAGCTAAAAGTGTCTTACTATTAGTCACAGGAGCCAACTGGAGTGTACATTGTAATGGAAAAAATTCCTATACCCGCTTTGCGTGAGTCTTTTCATGCTGAAATACAAAATACCAAACACCAGGTTGTCTTTTAAGTATTTATTCTCTGCGCAGAGAAGGTTCAATCATCACAACAGAATGCGTACAGTCTCAGTGAGGAAGAACCAAGAAAAAAGTGAACAAGCTTTCTTTATACAGAATGAGCAAAGGTGGGGGCCGATGGCCAATGTTACACACATTTCAGTCTCAGACTTTTGGTCTGAGACTGAAAGGAACAACATTCAAAAACAAACGGTCAGCAACCAAAGCAAGCGGCCCAAAGGCCTCGGTGCTGGAACGTCCTCATACAACACAGTTAGTTATCTCTGTGAACAGAGAGGAGAACTCTTCTTCTGCACAACAGAGACACGGTGAAGTTCAACAAAGTTCAGAGCAAAATTACTTATGCATGAATACGATATACTGAGTAGAAATATATACTAAGTAAGTAGAAATATATACTACATCAAAAATTACCATTACAACATGTGTGTGTGTGTGTGTGTGTGTGTGTGTGTGTGTGAGTGTGTGTGTGTGTGTGAGTGTGTGTGTGAACGCACCAAATGTCCTCAAAAAGGGTAAAAGTGTGGGAACCCGTCATACACTCGGAGTGCATTTTGCAGTCGCAAAGGAGATTTGTTGTGATTTTTTAAATGTCTGACGTCAGTGTGCATTGAACAAATCAGGTATGAAGTGTCGTCCAACCACGTCTAAAGACAACAGTGTGTATTTATGAAAGGCTGCAGGAGAGGTAGATGTGGGGGAGAGCGTTTCCTTCCCGGTCCTGATACGACCAGCACTCTGTTGAGCCATACTGAGGCCTCTGTGATGTGCTCACACCAAATGAGAAGCGAGCTCGTGGCGCAAAATAAATGCGCAGATTTCGCGTGAGTAGAAATAGTTCAACCCAAGAGAGAAGTTTGAGCCACACCTCTTTGTCCTCGTCTATTGTCCAGATATAGAGCGATCGAATGTCAGTTACTGTCAGCGTCGATTGACCAATGAAAATAGGTTGGAGGCGGGGCAGGAAACTTTGCTGGAATAGAGTTAGGAGGACTTTGTCTAGAAGGTTGGCTGACGCACGGAGCAGGTTAGGACCTCTTTATTGGGAACGATCTGATGTTTGCTGGTCCAGTTAAGAAGAGGTGTGACGCGGTGTCGCAACCTTCCCATCAGGGTTGAGATTCTTATGTTGTATCCGTCTGTGTTCACCTGGAGCTCTACGATTAGACCTCATATTCCTCCAGAGACCAGACGAAACTCTTTGAGTATGAACCACAGACTGTATATCAGAAGTGGACGTAGTCGTCACGACGTCTCTAATTGTTTTGTGGATGTTTTGAAGCCTCGAGTTCGACGATTTCGCCGTCGCCATCTTCAATTATGGGCGTTGTTTTTTCGCAAACAATTAATGGAAGTGACCATATATGGACTGAGGAGGAGTGACGTAGAGACGGCGTATACGCCTCTGGTAGAGACCTGTCAATCACCGTGTAGCCCCGCCCTAAAGCATCCCCTGCTTTATGGTCTGTTTGACTCTAAATGGACCATAATGTACTAAATTAGAATTCTTTCCAACTTCTTTTTGCAACCAGAGGAGCCATTCTCTCTACTGATGGTCAGCAGAGAGAATGCAAGTTTTAAGACACTTCAGCATCGGCTTCACTCAGGAGAACCGGAGGTTCCGCCTGGTATTAAATGATGTGTATTAACAATAACTTCGCTGCTGTATTTACGCCTAGCAGACATTATTTAGCGTTTTGATGGAGCAGCCACAATGTTAGCATAGCCTAGCAGGGATAAAACCAAACTCCATTCAGAAAACAAACATTTTAAAAGTTGCTTGTTGTCCTGAGGACAGACCTTAAAAAGTATTCAAGTTCCCCTGTGAGATATCATAGAGAGATATAGATTGTTCATATCAAGAGATCCTTTAATATTATTATTATAATTTATTCAATCCAGCGAATGTGGCCGCAGCAGTATGTGAGAGAGATGGCTTTGCTGCTCTCTGCCTGCATCTGTTCAGTGTGTGTGTGTGTGTGTGTGTGTGTGTGTGTGTGTGTGTGTGTGTGTGTGAAGGTTGGAAAGTTGCTATAAATACTCTTGTCACTGTAACTGAGATGCGGTATAAAAAACAATAATTCAGCTTTCGTTGAGCAGGTGTTTGATGAGGTTTTGTTATTCTGTATCTCTGGAAAGGCGACAGTCAGAGGCCGGTGTGTCGTCCTGCTGTCAGTCAGGAGCGTTTTCCATTTCGGTTTGCTTTGAAGAAACTCTTTCAGGATGATCTGTGAAAAAACATGTTTGAAGACCAAGCTCCACTCCTTTTTAAACTAGTTTGGAAGTAGCGAATAACATTTAAATAGTTCCCTTCATCCTCTCCGTGTATTGATACTGGCCGTGCTGCAGTGTGAAACATCCTGACATGGTGTGGTTTGTGTCTGACCTGTCAACACGCTCTCACTCCCAACTCAAATATGGCAGCTACACTTCAAAACTATGACACTCGACGGACCCCCCTGGGTCAAGAAGCACAGCACTTTCACCCAGGAGACAACTGTTATAGTCCCGCGTGAAACCAAAAGTAATCAATGACTCTGTGCTTGTAAATAAGTCAACGCTAACTTTTGGTTTCACACGTGACACTAGCAGCCGTGTCCTGGGTGAACATGTTTGTTTGACACATCCATCCGTCCACCCTAACCCCCTCACTGTGTTCCTCATGTGAAACGAGAAATCAACTTTGATGTTTTCTGCCGTTTCCTGTGAAGACGGAAGTTTTGAAAAGACTGAGTTCATGTAGCGAGCGTACATTGACACGTGTTTGCTGGCTTTTGTAGGAAAACCGTTACGAAGCGCTGCATGTCAGTGTGAGACGTTACGGGTGGTTGTTTGAACATTAGCCATTAGCTAGGAAAAAAAGGCTCAATGGAAATAAGACAAACCTTTCTTTCTAATAGAATTCATTCAGAGAGTGTGAGAGAAATCAGACAGCTCTGAGATTTACTGCTTTGGTCTCGTCTCTCGTTTAAAATACTGCAGCAGAATGGGACTGAAAGTAAGATGAATTTGACTTTAAAGCAGAATTGTTTTCTTGTATCTGCTCATGTGGACTGACCCTTCCTTCACCACACCTGGTATCCAGTCTGGAGTCGTCATATCAACACGTCTTCTTGGTGAAAGCAGAAAGCCTTGGGCTGTTGTTTCAACCTCTTCAGCCGCTGTCTCCAAAGTTAAGACAACTCTGAAATAGTTGAATCTTAACAAGGAAATCAAATCATTTTGGGAATGCAAGGACCTGCTGGGGAGGTTAGTGTCTCACAGTGTCTCATTCATTCTTCAAATACAAAGAAATAGATTTTTCTTTTCCGTGTCAAGTTGTCCTTCGACTGAAGGCAACAGGTTGGACTCAGCTGTCCATACCTTGAACCCTCTCTGAGCTGTTTGTGTTCAACATTTCAGGCAGCTGAGATATTTGTGGAAGTAATGAGAAACACAAACCTGGTCGGAATATAAACAGAAAATCAGCCACGTGTGGATAGAAATAGGATTTCTAAAATACTAAAGTTCAAGAACTCTGAAAGCCAACGGGGGGAAAAAAGTACATAAAAATCTTGAGTCTGATATTCTTTACTTTAAAAAGTACCAACAACAATGAATGAATTAATATCTCTTCTTCCTCTGCTCTATTAAAACACATCAGTGAGCCTCACTGTAGCTCCTTCATCACCATCAACACACAACGTAGCTGTGGATTAATCCGCTGCTGAAAATAGTCCCCAACACAGTCACTATGTCCTCCTGGTTGTGTGATGAAGACGACAGTGACCAGCTGTTTTAGGAGGTTACTGAGACTTTTTAAATAAATGAAACTATACGTTGGTAGGACTCGTTCAGTAGGAACCAATGAGCTTTGAGCTAAGAGCTACAGAGAAGGAAGTCAGAAGGTCTGAAGAGAAGGTGTAACAATTTGCTGGTTTTGCTCTTTATCGTGGGAATTATTGACAAAAAGGAATACAAAGAATATCTCCAGCCTGTTTTGTCATTTACAGACAAAACGTCTTGTTGAGCAGATCTGCAGAGCTTTCTATGACACGCTTTGTGTTTCCTGGTCTAATTCTCTACACTCACCTCTCTGCTGCTAGTGGACAACATTCTCCATAGAAGCTCATCAAAGGATCACAAACCAACATGAAAGGAGTGTGAAGCAAACAGCGTTCAGCTCACGCCTCGACTTTATTGATCTTTAACTCGAGGAGAGAACAAACATAAGCAGCGGGCGTTGTAGATAGAGAGTCATCTCTCCATGAAGGTACAGATCAAAGACATCTGACACTGATGTTATCTCATCTTCACACCAGGAAGGCTTCAGCTCTGTAAACACCAGCTTGTTAACAGTGACTCTCCTCAACACATTACATGACACAACATTAATGTCAATTCTTTACAATAATCATTCCAGCCTCACAGAGCCTCAAGAGTGACTTGTAGACTTTAAGTCTCATTTGATGAAATGTCACTTGGTGACTAACTATTGACATGTTGCTAAGAGAACACATAAAAACAGAAAATGGAATTCAACATTATTTTGAAAGAGATGTAGGAAGTTTATTCAGTGGAACTTGTGGTCAGTTTATCTTGGAAAGCCTCATGCAGCGTCCGTAAGGTGAAAAGTCGACCCAAAGCAGCTACCACCGAGATATCAGACTCCAACCTGTTGGGGAACATCCAACAACGAGGGTCAAAGTAACGTCACACCGCCTTCAAAACTCAAACTCTTAGTGTTGAGAGTTCCTCACAGTGGAGCACACAAACACATATTCTTCAGATTATAGATCATAGTTTTTGCCTGTACATGTATACAATCCAGAGTTCAGTAAAATAGAACTGTCCTCACCTGGTGACGTTGTGTAGATCAGCTGAGCTGTGTGGAGTCTTCTGATGATCTGTGATGTGTTGCTGATTCTTCTATTGTGTCGTATTTAATCTGACCAGATGAGTTTTCAGTGTGTCCAATCGAGGCGTCTGAGCCCCCTGTTGATTCCTCTATATGTGACACCTGCGCAAACATAACCAGACCACTCTATTTGTAACGGCGCCCAGTCAGCCCCTTGGTTCACATCGCCTGCTGATAGTTCTTGAACCTCTCTTGCTGGCGGTCAGATGTGTTTGATTTTCCCGACACTGTCTTTTTGTTGCCCTCAGACAGAGTCAGGACCGGGTGTGCTGGGTCGGGGTCCAGGGTGAGCTCACTGGCATCTGGTGGAGAGACCAAGACATAATCTATTACCAGTTATTCTCATCGCCATCCACACTGTAATTCACAGCATGTTCAAATTAAGTATTATAGTTTCAAACTGTATCTTACCCCACATTATCTTATATAGACATATACTTAAGAATAGTTTTTATTGAAAATGTATAGTATAATATAATATAAATGGATCTGAAGTTCTCCCCGTCCTCTTTCGAATTGCATGCGGTTACTGTCACTTATCCAGTCAAGCTCACCATTGCTGTTGTGTATCGCCCACCGGGGCCTCTTGGTGAGTTCTTGGAAGATCTCGACACATTAGTCTCGCACTTCCATGACGATGGCTCAGCACTCATCCTGCTCGGCGACTTTAACATCCAGGCTGATAAATTAGAACCTCTTCTTTCCTTCCTCTCCTCCTTTGACCTTTACCACTCCTCTTCTCCTCCTACCCACAAGGCCGGCAACCAGCTAGATCTTATCTTCCCAGCTGGTCTTGTCATTTCCCCCCAGTGACACTCAAGTGGAGGCACGCATCGCTGCGTGCTTGGCTGACATCTCGACGTGGATGACGACACACCACCTCAAGCTCAACCTGGACAAAACCGAGGTACTGTTCCTCCCAGGGAAGGGTTGCCCGCACAGAGACGTGTCCATCACCATTGACGATACCGTGGTGACGCCAACTCGGACTGCGAGGAACCTGGGTGTGACCCTGGACGACCAACTGTCATTCTCAGCAAACATTGCATCGGTTACACGCTCCTGCAGATCATCAGATCATCTGATGTTGCTCTACAACATCAGGAGGATTCGCCCCTTCCTCACTGATGAGACGGTGCAGGTGCTCATCCAGGCTCTTGTCATCTCCCGCCTGGACTACTGCAACTCATTACTTGCCGGAGCCCCGGCATCGGCCATCAGACCTCTGGAGCTTGTCCAGAAAGCTGCAGCTCGTCTGGTGTTCAATCGCCCCAAGTTCTCCCACACAACTTGCCTTCTCCGTTCTCTACACTGGCTCCCTGTAAGAGCTCGCATCCAGTTTAAGACTCTGGTGCTAATCTACAGGGCAGTGAAAGGAACAGCTCCTTCCTATCTCCAGGCCACGGTCAAGCCCTACACCCCCGCCCGACCTCTTCGCTCTGCTGCCTCGGGGCGATTGGTTGCCCCGTCGCTCAGAGGCCCCTGCGGCCGATCGACCCGGTCGCGGCTGTTTTCTGTCCTGGCCCCACAGTGGTGGAATGAACTCCCCACTGACGTCAGGACGGCAGAGTCGCTGCCCATCTTTCATCAGGCTGAAAACTCACCTCTTCAAGAAGTACTACCCTGAGCCTTCCACTTAGCACTTACTTAGCATCTATTGTATTCATACTAGCTTATTGCACTTATTGTATTTATATTAGTTTATTGCATTCGTTTGTTTCTGCACTGTACGTTGGCTCTGGTTTATGCTCTTAGATGCTTGTTTGAAGAAAGGAGATGCACTTCTGACTTCTGGTGACTAGTAGTTCTCTCGAAAACCGATGTTGAATACACTTATTGTAAGTCGCTTTGGATAAAAGCGTCTGCTAAATGATTGTAATGTAATGTAATATGGCTCTGAAGTTTACTATTTGATCAGATTAACTACAGTAAAAGATAAGACAATGGTTTGTTTATAAAGGCACTGTTAAAAGTAATTGTACATATTAAATATAGTATAAAAGTCCAAATCAAAAATAAGCTGCACGTTTCAAGTTTTGAATAAAGATTCTAGTGTTTAAAGTCACTACAAGGAGCTTTCATTTAGTGTTGATTTTGGCGGTCCCTGTGGGCTGAGGCGGTAGTGTTTAAGGCCACCAGACTCCCTTTAGAAAACCTCCCTAAGCCTCCCTTCCCTCCAGCGGGCCCAACATTACGTCCTGGGTCTCCAGCAGCGTGGTGTCGGTGTCGGCTCTCAGTCAAAGGCGGCAGCCACAATCAAACAAATGTTGCCATTTATGGGAAAGGCAGGTTACAGCCGTCTGACTATGCACTCAAGTCTCAACCTCTCTGAGATTAAACCGCGGTTCAGAACAAAACCGTCCCCAGACCCAAGACAGATTATCACTTTGTTCTGTAAAGAACAGAGAAATAATGAGACAGGAATCAGGTAGAGAGCTTCCTTTCTTCGCTTCAGCCAGACTTTATTCTACACGTTTGTGTGTTTTAACTGTACTTTGACTACATTTCTCTTTATGAACCCAGGTGTCTCAAACAACACAACATTCAACCGGCCACATTGGCCTGCATCACAAGAGAAACAAAGAAAAGTGAAATATGTGCAATTCCAGGTCAGCATGACACTTTGTCAACTTGTTCTCATGGCTGAAATTAAATGAAACATGTGGACTCTGTCCGTTTACAGTTGTGAACGTTAGTAATGTCCATTCTGTGCATCCACATGTTCTTCAGTCCCTGTTGATCTAAACATACAAACTCATTCCTCCATTCTTAACTGTTACCAACACTAAGAGCTTCCTTTATACACGTCACCGTCACCTATACACATGTTGCTCAAACTACAGCGGTGTACAATGTACTGTATTTATTGCAATTTATTTACATTCACAGTAATTATGAATTCCAGAGTGTTCACTACTTATCACTTTAAGATGCAGTTGTTACTGTTTCAATAGAATAGAAGAAGTTTTCCCACAGAGGTGAAGACACACCTCCAGGAAATTAAAGATCTTATTATGAACAGGGGATTTTTGTGGAACAAAGACTTGATAATGTTCCAGTTTGTTATAGTTCCTGTTTGGCGAGGTGTGTGTGTGTTTGTGTGTGTGGTCTGTTACAACGAAATTCCCCGGTCATGATGAGACTTGATTGTCATTGAGGTGTGTCTTCACTTCGGTGGCAAAACTTCTTCGATTCTATTGAAACAGTAACAACTGCATCTTAAGGTCATAAGTAGTGAACACTCTGGATTTAGTAATAATAATAGTACATTTAAATAAATTGCAATAAATACAGTACATTGTAGACCGCTGTAGTTTGAGCAATATTTTTTATACCAATGGTGACATTTATAAAGGAAGCATCTTAATAATTGAAGATTGACTTCATTGTAATGGTGTGGATGGACGTTAAAAGGTGAGGACTAAATAGTGAAATGATTTCAAAGTCCCTTTAATCAAAGCTGTGAAAGGCAGATGTAGAGAGAAATATTTTTAATAATAATGTAATCCAAGACTTACCTTGGTTCAGAACAAAACCGTCCTCCTGCAATGGACTGACATTGCCATAAATGCCTTCACGCTTTTGAAAACTGATCCGTCCTGTGCACGAGCACTGATGAACCCTGACTACGCCAAACGTCTTTACTTGTTTGTGGCTGAAAAGCAAGGATCTGCTAATGCAGTCCTGACATAACAGCAAGGTGAGCACCATCAGCTCATAGCTTATTTCAGCACATAACTTAAATGGACCGTCAGATGCATTCCACCCTGTTACAGGGGATTGGCAGCTGCTGCTTATGCTTATGAAAAGGCCTCTACGATTACTATGGGGATTGCCTTGATATTGCACACTAGCCACTGTCTTCACGTCTTGCTCAATGTGCCAAATGTTGTTATAACAAATGCACAGCGCTCGTGCTACAATGTCATACTTTCTGCGCATGAATTGACTATAGCGCGGTGTCACACAGTTAACCTGCTGAGTGTCTTACCCTCCCACATGAGGGTATTCTGCACAACTGCATCGCTGTCTCCAACAATTTTCTGAAAGCCAGAGCTGACTTGGCGGCTGAACCGCTGCCAAGCCCACAGGTATCCATGTTGGCGGATGGCTTTGGAGACCTTTTTGTCATTGAACCTTTGTATGCTCCTCTATCTGCACAGGCTGCTGAACTCAAGGCGTTAGCTGCTGCATGCCTGATTGGGATCGGGCAAGCATCCAACATCTACAATAACCCTCGATTTGGTGCCAGAGAGGGTTTTTACCTGCAGATGGTAAACCAGTCAGTCATAGTCCGCTCAATACTGGGTTACAGCACGCTATGACATTACCTGCCTCTCTGGCCATTGTTAGATGTGCAGCACATGGCACTTCTACAGACTTTGTCACGAGAGGAAACAATGCAGCTGATTGTGCTGCAAAAACGGCGGCTGCATCATCTTCTTTGCCTCATCGTCCACTCATGTTGAGCTAAACTGGGCATGTTCATGAAACCACCCCTGATGAAGAAACCAAAGACGAAGATCCTACCACCTCCTTGCGAGCTCTTGTGGAGGTGCAGGCGACTGCCTCTCCAGAAGAGCAGCAATTGTGGGTAAACAGGGGAGCCTCCATGGAACCTGCTACTGGAGTGTTCCGGTCTCACACTGGTTTGTTGGTTGCACCTCTTTCACTGATACCCCAGGTGTCTTTGTGGCACATGGGAAATGTTACCAGGCGGGAGGTAATTAAGGTCTTGCAGAGCCCCTGGTGCTCACCGTACATGCTTCCCACAGTCAACAATCTGTTACAGTCGTGTGAAATTTGTGCGGAACACAAACTCAGAAAATCGCATGTCGCCCCAATAGACCATATTCCAGCTCCAGATGGTCCTTTCCGACATATTGTTATTGACTTTATTGATATGATCAGACCAGTGAACAGGAAACAATATGTGTTGGTTGTGATCAACAAATTCAGCAGGTGGGTGGAAGACTGCCCAGTTGCAAAAGCGGACGCCATAACGGTAGCTACATTTCCAACAAGGGAAGTCACCCCAAGATTTAGAATCCTAGCAGAGATTTGCTCAGATAATGGAATGCTTCAACAATGCTGCAGTGAAGAAGATAAGTCAGTCATTGAGGGTCAAGCAAAGGTTAGGGTGTGTATCATCCCCAATCACAAGGGTTGGTGGAACGAGCTAATGGTACACTCACAACTAGACTAGTTCAGATCTGTAGGGAAACTAAGATGGACTGGTTGACTGCACTACCACTCGCACTAATGAGCATGAGAATGTAAACTAACAGGGCCTGCATCACAAGAGAAACAAAGAAAAGTGAAATATGTGCAATTCCAGGTCAGCATGACACTTTGTCATCTTGTTCTCATGGCTGAAATTAAATGAAACATGTGGACTCTGTCCGTTTACAGTTGTGAACGTTAGTAATGTCCATTCTGTGCATCCACATGTTCTTCAGTCCCTGTTGATCTAAACATACAAACTCATTCCTCCATTCTTAACTGTTACCAACACTAAGAGCTTCCTTTATACACGTCACCATCGGCATACACATGTTGCTCAAACTACAGCGGTGTACAATGTACTGTATTTATTGCAATTTATTTACATTCACAGTAATTATGAATTCCAGAGTGTTCACTACTTATCACTTTAAGATGCAGTTGTTACTGTTTCAATAGAATAGAAGAAGTTTTCCCACAGAGGTGAAGACACACCTCCAGGAAATTAAAGATCTTATTATGAACAGGGGATTTTTGTGGAACAAAGACTTGATAATGTTCCAGTTTGTTATAGTTCCTGTTTGGCGAGGTGTGTGTGTGTTTGTGTGTGTGGTCTGTTACAACGAAATTCCCCGGTCATGATGAGACTTGATTGTCATTGAGGTGTGTCTTCACTTCGGTGGCAAAACTTCTTCGATTCTATTGAAACAGTAACAACTGCATCTTAAGGTCATAAGTAGTGAACACTCTGGATTTAGTAATAATAATAGTACATTTAAATAAATTGCAATAAATACAGTACATTGTAGACCGCTGTAGTTTGAGCAATATTTTTTATACCAATGGTGACATTTATAAAGGAAGCATCTTAATAATTGAAGATTGACTTCATTGTAATGGTGTGGATGGACGTTAAAAGGTGAGGACTAAATAGTGAAATGATTTCAAAGTCCCTTTAATCAAAGCTGTGAAAGGCAGATGTAGAGAGAAATATTTTTAATAATAATGTAATCCAAGACTTACCTTGGTTCAGAACAAAACCGTCCTCCTGCAATGGACTGACATTGCCATAAATGCCTTCACGCTTTTGAAAACTGATCCGTCCTGTGCACGAGCACTGATGAACCCTGACTACGCCAAACGTCTTTACTTGTTTGTGGCTGAAAAGCAAGGATCTGCTAATGCAGTCCTGACATAACAGCAAGGTGAGCACCATCAGCTCATAGCTTATTTCAGCACATAACTTAAATGGACCGTCAGATGCATTCCACCCTGTTACAGGGGATTGGCAGCTGCTGCTTATGCTTATGAAAAGGCCTCTACGATTACTATGGGGATTGCCTTGATATTGCACACTAGCCACTGTCTTCACGTCTTGCTCAATGTGCCAAATGTTGTTATAACAAATGCACAGCGCTCGTGCTACAATGTCATACTTTCTGCGCATGAATTGACTATAGCGCGGTGTCACACAGTTAACCTGCTGAGTGTCTTACCCTCCCACATGAGGGTATTCTGCACAACTGCATCGCTGTCTCCAACAATTTTCTGAAAGCCAGAGCTGACTTGGCGGCTGAACCGCTGCCAAGCCCACAGGTATCCATGTTGGCGGATGGCTTTGGAGACCTTTTTGTCATTGAACCTTTGTATGCTCCTCTATCTGCACAGGCTGCTGAACTCAAGGCGTTAGCTGCTGCATGCCTGATTGGGATCGGGCAAGCATCCAACATCTACAATAACCCTCGATTTGGTGCCAGAGAGGGTTTTTACCTGCAGATGGTAAACCAGTCAGTCATAGTCCGCTCAATACTGGGTTACAGCACGCTATGACATTACCTGCCTCTCTGGCCATTGTTAGATGTGCAGCACATGGCACTTCTACAGACTTTGTCACGAGAGGAAACAATGCAGCTGATTGTGCTGCAAAAACGGCGGCTGCATCATCTTCTTTGCCTCATCGTCCACTCATGTTGAGCTAAACTGGGCATGTTCATGAAACCACCCCTGATGAAGAAACCAAAGACGAAGATCCTACCACCTCCTTGCGAGCTCTTGTGGAGGTGCAGGCGACTGCCTCTCCAGAAGAGCAGCAATTGTGGGTAAACAGGGGAGCCTCCATGGAACCTGCTACTGGAGTGTTCCGGTCTCACACTGGTTTGTTGGTTGCACCTCTTTCACTGATACCCCAGGTGTCTTTGTGGCACATGGGAAATGTTACCAGGCGGGAGGTAATTAAGGTCTTGCAGAGCCCCTGGTGCTCACCGTACATGCTTCCCACAGTCAACAATCTGTTACAGTCGTGTGAAATTTGTGCGGAACACAAACTCAGAAAATCGCATGTCGCCCCAATAGACCATATTCCAGCTCCAGATGGTCCTTTCCGACATATTGTTATTGACTTTATTGATATGATCAGACCAGTGAACAGGAAACAATATGTGTTGGTTGTGATCAACAAATTCAGCAGGTGGGTGGAAGACTGCCCAGTTGCAAAAGCGGACGCCATAACGGTAGCTACATTTCCAACAAGGGAAGTCACCCCAAGATTTAGAATCCTAGCAGAGATTTGCTCAGATAATGGAATGCTTCAACAATGCTGCAGTGAAGAAGATAAGTCAGTCATTGAGGGTCAAGCAAAGGTTAGGGTGTGTATCATCCCCAATCACAAGGGTTGGTGGAACGAGCTAATGGTACACTCACAACTAGACTAGTTCAGATCTGTAGGGAAACTAAGATGGACTGGTTGACTGCACTACCACTCGCACTAATGAGCATGAGAATGTAAACTAACAGGGCCTGCATCACAAGAGAAACAAAGAAAAGTGAAATATGTGCAATTCCAGGTCAGCATGACACTTTGTCATCTTGTTCTCATGGCTGAAATTAAATGAAACATGTGGACTCTGTCCGTTTACAGTTGTGAACGTTAGTAATGTCCATTCTGTGCATCCACATGTTCTTCAGTCCCTGTTGATCTAAACATACAAACTCATTCCTCCATTCTTAACTGTTACCAACACTAAGAGCTTCCTTTATACACGTCACCATCGGCATACACATGTTGCTCAAACTACAGCGGTGTACAATGTACTGTATTTATTGCAATTTATTTACATTCACAGTAATTATGAATTCCAGAGTGTTCACTACTTATCACTTTAAGATGCAGTTGTTACTGTTTCAATAGAATAGAAGAAGTTTTCCCACAGAGGTGAAGACACACCTCCAGGAAATTAAAGATCTTATTATGAACAGGGGATTTTTGTGGAACAAAGACTTGATAATGTTCCAGTTTGTTATAGTTCCTGTTTGGCGAGGTGTGTGTGTGTTTGTGTGTGTGGTCTGTTACAACGAAATTCCCCGGTCATGATGAGACTTGATTGTCATTGAGGTGTGTCTTCACTTCGGTGGCAAAACTTCTTCGATTCTATTGAAACAGTAACAACTGCATCTTAAGGTCATAAGTAGTGAACACTCTGGATTTAGTAATAATAATAGTACATTTAAATAAATTGCAATAAATACAGTACATTGTAGACCGCTGTAGTTTGAGCAATATTTTTTATACCAATGGTGACATTTATAAAGGAAGCATCTTAATAATTGAAGATTGACTTCATTGTAATGGTGTGGATGGACGTTAAAAGGTGAGGACTAAATAGTGAAATGATTTCAAAGTCCCTTTAATCAAAGCTGTGAAAGGCAGATGTAGAGAGAAATATTTTTAATAATAATGTAATCCAAGACTTACCTTGGTTCAGAACAAAACCGTCCTCCTGCAATGGACTGACATTGCCATAAATGCCTTCACGCTTTTGAAAACTGATCCGTCCTGTGCACTAGCACTGATGAACCCTGACTACGCCAAACGTCTTTACTTGTTTGTGGCTGAAAAGCAAGGATCTGCTAATGCAGTCCTGACATAACAGCAAGGTGAGCACCATCAGCTCATAGCTTATTTCAGCACATAACTTAAATGGACCGTCAGATGCATTCCACCCTGTTACAGGGGATTGGCAGCTGCTGCTTATGCTTATGAAAAGGCCTCTACGATTACTATGGGGATTGCCTTGATATTGCACACTAGCCACTGTCTTCACGTCTTGCTCAATGTGCCAAATGTTGTTATAACAAATGCACAGCGCTCGTGCTACAATGTCATACTTTCTGCGCATGAATTGACTATAGCGCGGTGTCACACAGTTAACCTGCTGAGTGTCTTACCCTCCCACATGAGGGTATTCTGCACAACTGCATCGCTGTCTCCAACAATTTTCTGAAAGCCAGAGCTGACTTGGCGGCTGAACCGCTGCCAAGCCCACAGGTATCCATGTTGGCGGATGGCTTTGGAGACCTTTTTGTCATTGAACCTTTGTATGCTCCTCTATCTGCACAGGCTGCTGAACTCAAGGCGTTAGCTGCTGCATGCCTGATTGGGATCGGGCAAGCATCCAACATCTACAATAACCCTCGATTTGGTGCCAGAGAGGGTTTTTACCTGCAGATGGTAAACCAGTCAGTCATAGTCCGCTCAATACTGGGTTACAGCACGCTATGACATTACCTGCCTCTCTGGCCATTGTTAGATGTGCAGCACATGGCACTTCTACAGACTTTGTCACGAGAGGAAACAATGCAGCTGATTGTGCTGCAAAAACGGCGGCTGCATCATCTTCTTTGCCTCATCGTCCACTCATGTTGAGCTAAACTGGGCATGTTCATGAAACCACCCCTGATGAAGAAACCAAAGACGAAGATCCTACCACCTCCTTGCGAGCTCTTGTGGAGGTGCAGGCGACTGCCTCTCCAGAAGAGCAGCAATTGTGGGTAAACAGGGGAGCCTCCATGGAACCTGCTACTGGAGTGTTCCGGTCTCACACTGGTTTGTTGGTTGCACCTCTTTCACTGATACCCCAGGTGTCTTTGTGGCACATGGGAAATGTTACCAGGCGGGAGGTTTTCCCACAGAGGTGAAGACACACCTCCAGGAAATTAAAGATCTTATTATGAACAGGGGATTTTTGTGGAACAAAGACTTGATAATGTTCCAGTTTGTTATAGTTCCTGTTTGGCGAGGTGTGTGTGTGTTTGTGTGTGTGGTCTGTTACAACGAAATTCCCCGGTCATGATGAGACTTGATTGTCATTGAGGTGTGTCTTCACTTCGGTGGCAAAACTTCTTCGATTCTATTGAAACAGTAACAACTGCATCTTAAGGTCATAAGTAGTGAACACTCTGAAATAAATTGCAATAAATACAGTACATTGTACACCGCTGTAGTTTGAGCAACATGTTCATGCCGATGGTGACGTGTATAAAGGAAGCTCTTAGTGTTGGTAACAGTTAAGAATGGAGGAATGAGTTTGTATGTTTAGATCAACAGGGACTGAAGAACATGTGGATGCACAGAATGGACATTACTAACGTTCACAACTGTAAACTGACAGAGTCCACATGTTTCATTTAATTTCAGCCATGAGAACAAGATGACAAAGTGCGGTTTAATCTCGGAGAGGTTGAGACTTGAGTGCATAGTCAGACGGCTGTAACCTGCCATTCCCATAAATGGCAACATTTGTTTGATTGTGGTGGGCCGCAGGGCTTCGAGTGCCTCGAGTGGGGACTTGTAGATCCCGTCCAAGGTATTTGACTTTTGGTTGGCAAAATTGAAGCTTATCCCGACTCAGCTTAAGACCTCCCTTTGCCAGATGCTCTAGGACTGCCATAGTGTCTGCTTCGTACTGCTCCTGAGTCGAGATGAAGTGGCACACTAAGAACACAAGTCAATGACGGCGTAATACTTTGCATTTGTTGGAATCCCTGACAGTAGAGTTGAAGGGTCAGGTACTTGAGGAATTTCAGCTACCACCACGTCATTTACTGCTCTCAAGTCGTGCACCATGCGCCACTTGTCCTAGTTTTGTTTCTGCACCGGGTAAAGGGGAGTGTTACACAGGCTTGTAGTCCGTTCTAACACTCCTGCCTCGAGTAGGCCATTTTGTTGTAACAGACCACACACACAAACACACACACGCACCTCGCCAAACAGGAACTATAACAAACTGGAACATTATCAAGTATTTGTTCCACAAAAATCCCCTGTTCATAATAAGATCTTTAATTTCCTGGAGGTGTGTCTTCACTTCTGTGGGAAAACTTCTTCTATTCTATTGAAAAAGCAACAACTGCATCTTAAAGTGATAAGTAGTGAACACTCTGGAATTCATAATTACTGTGAATGTAAATAAATTGCAATAAATACAGTACATTGTAGACCGCTGTAGTTTAAGCAACATGTTTATGCCGATGGTGACGTGTATAAAGGAAGCTCTTAGTGTCGGTAACAGTTAAGAATGGAGGAATGAGTTTGTATGTTTAGATCAACAGGGACTGAAGAACATGTGGATGCACAGAATGGACATTACTAACGTTCACAACTGTAAACGGACAGAGTCCACATGTTTCATTTAATTTCAGCCATGAGAACAAGATGACAAAGTGTCATGCTGACCTGGAATTGCACATATTTAAGCTCTCTACCCGTTTCCTGTCTCATTATTTCTCTGTTCTCTACAGAACAAAGTGTTAATCTGTCTTTACTTTAAAGAGGTCTTGTCAAAGAGCAAGTTTCAAAATGCTGCAGTGGGTGGAGCCAGGCTCAGACCTGGGGGTGGTCAAGTCTGGAGGCGTGTCATGGGAGGAGTCAGCAGCAGAGACTGGCAGGATATAAGTAATCTGAGAACGTCACAGATCATCACACTGAAGCTCCAGATGGACGTCAAGAAGACTCTCACACAACTGATCTGATCTACACAACTTCACCAGGTGAGGACAGACTGGGTGCACAGAGACAGAAACAGATGTACATTTAGAGTTTAACTGAACTCCAGTCTGTGTCAAACTATCCGTCTCTTTGTTGAGTGAAGGAGTAGAGTTTACTCCCAGTGTTGAACTCTCAACACTCAATATACTTAACCGTGTAAATAAAGTACTGAAAGCTGCGCTCACTGTTCTCATCAGGTTGGAGAAATGGCCTCAGATCTCAAGGAGGTTGCTGCCCTGGGTCGACCTTTCACCCTAGGAACGCTCTATGATGCTCGGAAAGATCTACTGATCCCAGGTAAGTCTGAGATTACATTATTATTAAAATATGTCTCTACATATCTGCCTTTCACAGCTTTGATTAAAGGGACTTTGAAATCATTTCACTAATCAGTCCTCACCTTTTTAACATCCATACACCATTAAAAATAATAAGCAGATGCTTTTTAATTCCATAATGTAGTTGTGAACATTCATTCGTTATACATTTTAGGGAAGCATGCTGTATTAGTAGCTGATACATTATCCTGTGATAAAGAAGACAATTGAAATATTATTCTTGTAAAAGTTGTTTCTTACTTGCTCTTTTGGAATCAAACAGCTAGTTAGCTTTGATTATGGACCGCAACATTATCTTATGATTAATTAGCAAACTATATAAAAACTTGTCAAACATTAATACTAGTAAAAGTAATCAAGATCACAACTTACTTGGTTTTGAGACTTTTTGAGAAAAAAACAAACTAATATTGGACCTCCTCCTCTTTTTCCCCTCTGCCTCTTAATCATGCGTAGTCGCTTCTTCTTCTTCTTCATTCTGTTTTTGAAATTGATTAAATAACTTAAATTTCACAAAATGATCCTCCTGCTTTATGTTTTCCAATTTCTAAAGGTTTGACACTGTGGGATGATAGAACTCTACAGGAGAAGATAACTGAAAATGTTCAACCCTACAGTCATTTTAATATGACTGAATCTGACACCAACGAATCCAAGTCCTCTCTGCTGGATGTTGAAGCTTCTCTGAAGGCCAGTTTCCTCAGTGGACTGATCGAAGTTGGAGGATCTGCCAAGTATCTGAATGATCAGAAGAAATTCAAGAATCAGAGCAGAGTGACGTGTCAGTACAAATCTACCACCCACTTCAAAAAGTTGTCAATGAGTGACCTTCTAACCTTAAACGCCCACCAAATGGAAGTTATTAAGAAGAGCTCGGCAACACATGTAGTCACGCGCATCCTTTATGGGGCAAACTCTTTCTTTGTGTTTGACAGTGAGAAGTTAGACACCAGCAGCGTTAAAGACATCCAGGGCCACATGAGAGCTGTGATAAACAAGATCCCCTCACTTAGTGTTGAGGGACAAGTTGACATCAAGCTGACTGATGAAGAGAAAGACCTGACTAATAAATGCTCCTGCACATTCTTCGGAGACTTCCTCCTTCCCTCAATCCCTGTAACATTTGAAGAGGCAGTGAAGACCTGTAGACAACTTCCACAGCTACTGGGAGAAAAAGGAGAGAATGCTGTCCCAATGAAGGTCTGGCTGATGCCACTGACATATTTATCTCTTGAAGCTGCTGAGCTGAAGAGTGAGATCAGCGTTGGACTGGTGAGGAAGATGCCGGAAGCTGCTGAGCTGAAGAGAGAGATCAGCGTTGGACTGGTGGGGAAGATGCAGGATGCTCTTGAAGATTTGAGCGAAATACGAATGAGATGCAACGATTCTCTGGAAGACGGAGTGGTAGAGAACTTTTCATATATTCATGAAGAGTTCAAAACTTTCCAAAAATTGTGTGACCACTATGCATCTGACCTCAAGCAGACCATGGCGAAGAAAATCCCCTCCATCCGTGAAGGTAAAGAAGATGAGAGCTCATTAGAAGAATTATTTGACGACAGAGAGAAGTCACCATTCACTCAAGAGAAACTAAGCAAGTGGCTGGATGACAAAGAGAGAGAAATCAACGTCATCAGATCCTGTGTAGATATCATGAAGGGAACAAAGATCGTCCGAAATCAGTCCGAGCTGGACAGAGAGGTTCTTGATGGAGATGTAGATCATGCTCTGTGCTTTGTTTTCACCTCCATGATAAGTGGTGATACCAACCTTGATGTGATGGCCACCTACTTGGACTCCACTAAAATAAAGAGTACTAATGAAGACCAGTGGTTCTCCTCAGATGAAGTTTTTACCACGATGAGAGAAAAAGCCAAAGCTTTCCATGACCTTGCCAGAGCACGGAACAACAACAAGCGGTTCAGGTTCCTAATCACAGGCACTCCAAATGATAAATACAAAGGAGCAACCATCTACCATTACAAGGAGGGCATTCTGGTCAGTGAAGACTTTTCAGAACCTGACCTTCCTCCTGAACAGATCACAGACAGAAGAGATGTGACCTGGCGTAAGTTTATTCATGCTTTGAGTCGAAAATACTCTGTACTAATCAATGTCCTCCAGAAACCTGTTTGACCATCAGAATTAATGAGTTTGTGTTGGTCTCTCCATCAGATGCCTGTGATCTCACCCTGGACCCAAACACTGCACAGAACTACCTCATTCTGTCTCATGGAAACAAGAAAGCAACAAGTCAATCAGAATGGCAGAGTTATCCTGATCACCCAGAGAGGTTTCTGACATATACTCAGGTGTTGTGCAAACAGGGGTTATCTGGGCGCCATTACTGGGAGATAGAGTGGGATCATGATTCAACTAGAAAGAAATCTATTTACGCAGCTGTTGCATACAAGAGAATTGACAGAAAGGGAGATGGTTCAATGAGCAGTTTTGGAGAAAATACCGTATCGTGGGCTTTTGGCCAATGTCATGATGGAAAACACACACTGAAGGCCTTTCATAATGGTAAGTTGATGGAAACTGATTTCCCCTCTGGTGACTTCCCAACACTTGGGGTGTATCTGGACTGGCCTGCTGGCACTCTGTCCTTCTACAAAGTCTCCTCTGACACACTGAGCCACCTCTACACCTTTCACACCACATTCACTGAGCCTGTGTACCCTTGCTTCTACATGTATAATGAAAACAACTATGTCTACCTGCGTCCAGTTCATTAGGAGCAATGACAATGAATTGTTAGATCCTTGGTCTGTTAATAGAGAGATGGGTTTACAAGTAAAGGTTCAACAGTAAAGTAACATCCCATGTTAACTTGAACATGTTTCACAAATTCCAAACATGTATTCCAAACCCAGAGAGAGCAGGAAAACACATGATCTTATAAAGTTACAACATGTGTCATTGTCTGTTGATCATTTCTTTGTTGATTCGATGCACAGACTCAAACTGGTTTCTGCTTCACAGCTTCACAATCACTTTCTACTTTCTCTTCAAATCACGTTTGAATCATTTGTATTTCTATTCCTGATCATTATTGTTTTGTCTAAACAAATGTGTTGACATGTACTTTCAAAGCTCACGTCAACACTTGCATAACTTGTTTTAATGAATTTATTAAGTTGATTATGTTGGGACATAAGGGTTAGGGTTACACAATGGAAGCTTCTGGGCGTGTTGTGGTTCTCACACCTAACTATATGAAACATGGCCCCTGTGACCTATAGCCAAACAGGAAGTCCTATCTTAAGGTGTTGCTTACCTTTTTATGCATGTGCTTTATCCTCTTTAACTTTCCATTGTCTATGATGAGTTACGATCTATTTTTATAATCGAGCTAAGAGTGTTTTGCTGTCAGATATCATAATACTCGTTACATGTAATCCCATATTGTTTAGGAACAGTTCAATGATGATGAGCTTTGATGTGTTTTTCTATCATTTATCAAAATGTAATCATATGTGCTTATGTTGACTAAATGTTAAAGCTAAAGAAATAAGTGAACTTTGAGTTAAACTCACTCTGACCTGGGGGGGGGGGGGGGGGGGTAGCAGGACAGAGTTAACATAAACAATAAGTCTGTCAGATATGATAAGACTGATTAATGATTAAAGAATGATCTGTTGTCTGCCTTATATGGACCCGGAGGTTGCAGAAGCACCAAGGAGAAGTGTGTATATAGGAGGAGACAACAAAGGGTCGATGCTTCTGGGGGGGTTCTTGCTCTTTGAGAGACTTGGTTCTTTTTGAACTTGGTACATCTGACATTTTGTATGATCTTTTACTTATTTTGTATTATTCATTTTTTGTAAGCTTTTACCTTACTTTCTGTAAAAACAAATAAAACTGGTTTGTATTTTGTACATTCCAACCAAAGTCCAGTGTTGCTCGTCTCTGGTGGGGCCTTCATAGTCTCCTAAAGGTGAGAGAGCTCTTCCCCTGGGATAGGCTGACAGTAGTAAATACATTAGACATGACATTTGAATGACATTCCTGCTACAAGCTAACGTTTAAATGGTGTTGTTCAGTATTGTTGTGATTTACTAACTTGGTTGCTCAGATTGTTTTTGATGCTCTGCTTATGTATCATATATGATGTTGCAGTGTGATTATAATGTTTGCTACCACTCGCACTAATGTGCATGAGAATGCAAACTAACAGGACAACACACTGAACACCGCATGAAATGCTAACGGGTCGACTCATACCTGTACCATGACCCCATAAGGTACCCTCGTTAGATCTATTAACAAATGAACTGAGCAGCTATCTCCAACGTTTAACATGCAGACATGAAGCTCTGTTTCAACAGAGAGGCAAACTCTTCCAGATACACAGAGTGTGGTCCAACCTGGTCAGTGGGTAAACATTAAAACCCACACCTGGGACAAGTGGAGCAAGCCGAGACGGACAGGACCACATCCAGTGGTGTCTGTAAACTGTGAGTCACCTTAAGTGACATAAGTAGGGATAATATATGACAGTAAAATGTGTTTGTAACCGTAGTAGTTTGGTTGTCTGTTAACTTAACGTATAGTATTTGGTTACTAGAGTATAGATAGGAAAGACAACAACAAACTCATGCATCCAGTCACAAGGTGCTACTAAGAGGTTCCCTACTGTACACAAAGCACATGGACCAGAAGACCAGTGAGAGGTTTTAACATTTCCCCCCTTGAGGGACATCCGTCACTAGAGGGGGGAAATGTGGAAGAAAAATGTGTGTGTGTATTGCATGTTACTTTATCTATTCATATCATTAACCTTATATATGTCAGGGAGGTTTGCATTAAAATGTTCTATTATTGGAACAACACATTCACAGGATTGCACGGCCCTAGTGAACATATATGGGTACTACCAACTAGTCCACAACCTAAACCACTGCTCAGTGTGGTGGCCAGGAGTCAGCTGAGGACACTTTCACTGACCTGAGCGGTTCTGTATATTCGTTTAGTGTCCAGTGTTGAAATAGTTTATGAATAACTGCTGAAACAACAAAATAGATTTAGAAGATGAATGACACGATACAGAAGAAGTCCCATTGCTCGATCACTGACAATAAGTATTCAAGCATTCATGAGGTGAACATCCACCTTTACACACTACTGTGATGATGTGATGTTACAGTTATGCTCAGGTGTCTGCTTCGTGGTATTTATCCCCCTCATGTGTTGATCGAAAAATAGCAAAAACAAGATAGTAGTCGGCAGAGTAACATGTGTATCGTTTAGCGGTTGTTTCAGAACTATGGACAGCGCTCTCTGCTATGTGTATACGCTGTCTTTTACTGACATTGAGTGATCGAGACATTTGAAATAACTCCTGAGCTTTTTAAAAGTCAAACGTCACAACAATGAACAATAATCTGAGTCTCCACAGACCTGGAGACAACGGGATGCTCTACAACAGGGCGTGATTAAGTGTCGAGGATGAGTTTGCTGATGTTTTTTCACATCCAAGTGAAAGGAAACGACTCCTCCGAGGAAGTTTTGATGAATAAATGAATTGTTTGTTTGAGACTTCACCCAAACAATGGGTGGGTGCTCTGGAATGAAGTCATTCCCAGATTCGTAGCAAAGCAAAGGACATAACTTGGCTCACAGGGCATCTTGGTCGAGAGGCACTAAATTAAAAGACAAAAGAGATGGAGGAAAGAAAGTGAATAAACAAAGTAAACAAAGGAATAAACAACCAAATAGCTGCTATCGCTAGTCACTTAATGTGATTTTTGCCTACAAATAACTTGAAACGTCCTGAAGCTGTAGAGAGAGCCGTGATTTAGCGCTGGCCAGGAACCCGATCCATCATGGAGGAGAGGAGAGCAGCAGAAATAGCTGTCTGCAGCCGTGAATAAAGAGTCCACACGATGCGAGGAGGTGCCGGACTGCGGAGGAAGGCTCCTCCTCGGCTCAGGTGAGAAATCTTTTGTGCGCTTCTTCGATCTCTTTCTCACTGCTGTGTGCCTCAGACTGTCCATCTGTTGTCCTCCTGGGCTCTCTTTCATGGTCTTATCGTTGAATTCACTCGCCTGCCTGCTTCTCTCCTTCAGTGTGTGCTTCTATATCAACGTCAGAAGAAGTGTTTCAGGGAGGCTGCCTGTACAAGATGTCCTGAGGGATTCGAGCAGAATCACAACAATTGTGCCAGATTTCAGAGAGAGAAAATAAAATAAAGAAAATGTTGTTTTCAGCCATCAAAAGATGAACAATGTTCTTAAATATCAATTTTTTGAAGCAGCGATGAATATATTTGTCAGCATGAAGTGCAATAAACAATTCATGAGCACTTTCTCTGCCTGGTTTCTTCTTATGTGAGAAACAAGCAGCTGAACATTGTGTCCATATTACCGTCTAATAATGTGGTAGAAGTAGTTCGTCATCTTCATGTTATCACTGTGCTCACACAAGTAACCGTCCAGCTCAGCAACATATTACATCACAGCATAAGACAGATTCCCCCAAAGGTAATAAAACTCACTTTTAATATTGAAAATAAGTTGCACTCGCTTTTATGCCAGACATTCATTTCATAAACTTTCTTGTCTCAATTATTAATTTTGCTTTGATGGAGGAAATAAGATGAAGTTAAGAATCACCGTTCCTCATGTCTACGATACCCGTTGAACAGGAAAGGAAAGGGAGAAGTGTTATTGCACAGACACACGCCCCTCCCTGCCTGCTTACAACCATCTGACACACTGTCATGAGTGTGGAACTCAATCCACTTCATCATGCATGCTGCTGCAGTTAGATAGGGAAAGAGAGGAGCACATCCTGCTGTGTGACAGTCTTGATTACGCTGTCGGAGGCCTGAGCTGAGAACGTTGGACACACGTGATTTGTCTCCAGTGAATTTTGGATTCATAATTTACGAGAAAGTCAAATTAAAATGAGTTCATACATTTACAATCCAGAGGATTAAGGAGAAGCCACAGTTCTGTGTTCCACCAGACAGAAGAGCCACGAGGCCGCAGGTGCATGAACCAACATGTGGGAGCAAAGTAAAAGAGAATTCACTGAACGGTGATTCAATCACGTTGGAGGTCTAGGCGGAGCTGAGCTGGATACAAATGTGCTGAACAAAGACTGAACCTGTTTTTTCTTGCCAACAGCACAAATACATGAATTTCTGATGTTAGATTATTATGCAACACATATTTGTTTCCATTGTGACCAAAGGCTGCAGACATGTGTTCCAATCATCTGAAAATGTTTGCAGATGGAAGAGAAAAGTGTTTGTTTTACACCAGACTTCCCGTTTCTAAAGTTCAGGGCAGATGATTCTGAGAAATGATTATCGTCAACAAACAGAATGAGGACGGAGCAGGAAGTGCTCAAAGTAGCAATTTGTGTTATTCTAAAATGACGTGCAGGTAACCGTCCTGCAGCTGGATTGTTCAGAAGCAACACGACCGTGAGAAGAAGCTTTAAGAGGTCAAAGCAGTGATTTGTGGGAAGTACATTCACAAAGAGCCGCTGGCATGAATGTAGAACATAAAACCATCCAGACAACAGCTTTCACACCTGAGCTTCACCGGTTAACTCTCTGTTGATGCTCAAAGATCTTCATCAACGTTCTGGACAGACGTTCATTTTGCTTTAATAAAAGTCAATGGTGACATGAAACATATTCTAAACCATGAATCACCATCTTTCCCGAACCTTAACCATCACATTCTTGTAACCTAAACCCAATCACAGGTCCAGTGTACCGACTATTGAACATCACATACTACATGACACATGACAAACCACCACGTAAGACAACTAGTAGCTTCGTTGCAGACACCGACACACCAGATCAACCTCACAATCAGAATCTAAAATATAGAAATAAATAAAGACAATTATGTTTCACATGCTTAAGATGTTGCACTAAAAGCTAATCAGCATGTCAGTATAGAGGAATAACAAGCTTCTGCTCGGCTCTTTGTCCGCCAAAAATAAAGTCCTCTTTAAATCCTGGCAGTCTCTCAACAACAACAACAACAACAACAACAACAACAACAGCAACAACAGCAACAACAACAACAACAACAACAACCTCTATTGTTGAACTCTGCATGCCGCCTCAGTGTAACTCCAGTCCCATGTGAACTGGGCTTTAGTTTCAGCCTCTGGCTTGACTCAGAGAGCAACCTCAGTTCATTCTCGTACAATTCCTCAGGCATCACCTCGACCTGGCGGCTCTCTCTGTGAGAACACCCTGTGGCTGGAGATGCAAAGGGAGAGAGATCTAAACAGACCTGTCTGGACGCAGAGACTCAAACGTCCTCCTGTCTTATACGGAGCATGCTGATGCAACTGTGCTGGGGGAAAATATGTATTCTACATTTTTAAAATAGGTTCAACCATCAATATTTAACACGTTCTTTGGCCTAGTCTCAAATAAAACAAATATATATATACACTGATATATTTATTAATATTATTATTAGGTGTCAAGAGGATATTGGTAACAAACTCGGATCGCATCACTCCAGAAGTTCATGGTCAAGCTGCACCCAACGATGACTCATTTATTCAAATGTCGTTGTTAAACAAGTAAACCAGGTTTGGGGTAAAATAAGTATGTTTGTTGGGCAACTTCAGTAACGTCAGAAGTTAAGTAATGTGACTTATTAAGTACGTTATGTCACGTATCTTAAAATAAATCAACGGAGACTTTTGGTTTCACGCGGGACACAAACAGAGGCCTCGTGGGTGAAAGTCCTGTGTATGACTCATCCGTTCAAACCGTCCTCCTATGTGGACTCGCTCTCTATACACCGGACTTCCTCTTCTGCTCTCAGCGTCTAATATTACCACGGATAGGTTACATTGTGCGACACTCTCAAACATCTCCAGACGAACGGACGGACGATAACCCGAAAACATAATGCCTCCGGCCACGGCTGACGCTGGTGCAGAGGTGCAGTACAGTGGTACAGTGAGGTGTTGAGAGAGCGAGATGTGCATCATTGAGGAAGGGGACACTACTTGAAATGAGAGGCTGGAAAGAGTTTAATGCTCTGAAGTTCAGTCGGGCTCAAAGCCTTGAGGTAAGAGTCAGCTCAGTCGATGGAAAGCCGACAGCAGGTCAATAATTCATTACCAAGTGTACTGAACCAAACATGTGCAACATGGGTAGAGAACATAGCAGAGTGCACAATCTGCCAACATTTTCAACATCACACTCTCCTTCGAAACAACACGTTTACCAGGACCGCATTTTATTCACAGTAGCGTGAGCGGTTCCTGCCCCGTGTCTGAGCGGGGAAGTCTTACGCACCCGACTTCATCAGAAATGCCAAGCTGGAGGAACTCCTCAGTTACACTCGGTCCAACGCTGTGGCAGGGCGGGGCTACCTTGTGATTGACAGGTCGCTGCCACGGCGTTGTTCAGTCTGAGAGTGTTTCTACCACTTCAACCCTTTCACAGCGTGTTTTTGCTCGCGTCACGTCTGGTTGCACAAAAACAAGATGGCAACGGCCAAAATGCCACGCTCACTCAAACCCCCAGTCCACAAACCGATGGGTGGCATCACTGTGACTTCATCCACTTCTTCTACAGTCTGTGCCATACCCCATCATTTACATCAGTAGAAAGCCCAGGATGTGCTTTTCATAGCATTAGGACTTAAACAGAATGCAGGTTGTTTGAATTAAAGGCCTCAGTTTCATGTCCCCCCACAGAGGACAACAGTGAATTGCTGGTCTTAGAACTATAATGTGGCTTCCTCTCTAGGGGATGTAAGGCCTCCTGAACCTCGCATCAACGTTCGTTTCTTGTTTCTCTTGGATACAAATGAATCTCTGATTGTCCCCATTAACAGAGACTAGACTGCAGCGCAGCTCCAAACTCCTGTGCAGCTTCTATTCCTTCTTTTCTTTGCAGAGCGTTGGTTGAACAACATTTAAACGTAAAGTTTATCAAATAAATTGAATCCGAATAGAGACGACTGGTCATCAAAGCCGGGCACCGTTCAACCCAAGTATCAACCGAGGGCTCGTAGACCCATCCCGACAGACACGTCATGGTGTACGAACGGGTCCTGAACCGAACATCGCCATCATCAAGGTTGATCGTCACACCTGTGAAGTACGTAGGTATCTTCAGAGGAAACATTCGGCTTTCTCCACATACCAAAGCTGTGCGCATGAATTCAGACCTCATGAATACCTATAGATGTGTTTTTCTATTAAATATTTCATTTCAAGTAGTAAATATTCAGTAGTGATTCAATTACTCAATAAAGTTTCAACCTTATGGCTCAGAAAGGTCCACTGTTGAACAGCTCTATTTGCATTATTCTTATTACTTTGTAAACGCAACGCAGCGATGTGTCACTTTTAATTTAAAATGTTCAATGTTTGACAAAAGACCCGGAGGTTTGATTAAGTAAGAAATAACTTTATCGTACAAGAAGACAAACCCCAGCGAGTCCCGACAGATGGATGTTCATGTTGTTGAAGTAGAATCATTTCTTCTTCTTTTACTAATATTGTTACCTGTTGATAAAAAGTCTATTGATTTACATGTAGAGGAAGGAAAAGAAGTAAATCAAAAATAGAAATAATTCTTTAGAAATGAAGTATATAAATATATATATTGAGCAAACTGACAGTAGTTCATCATACTGCATTCATTAAATATCATTTCATCATTTTGTGTTCATGCAAACAGAATGATTTCTTCCGTGGGTTGAATTCATATTCTTCTTCTGTGTACTGAAATATATTTAGTGGTAATTTCTTACTTTTCTCAACAACAACTCTTTAATCCACCGTTTCCGCTGACGTTCTCCATTAAAGCACAACATGATGGTTAACACAGAAGACGCTCTGGGCCTGACCGAAGGATGCGTCTTAGAGTGGCACGAGTTCCTCATTGTTTCTACTGTAACTCCCTCCAGCTCCTCGTCTGTCTACTGCTCCCCCCCCTCCCTCCCCCCCTCCCTCCCTCTCTCTCTGCCTCATTCCCATTCACCTCACATGGCTCTGTTTAGTCGCCTCCTCTCTCTCTACATTCTACCCATTTCCTGCCTCAGTGGCTCCTCACAAACACAGACAGTACTGTGTACAGAGGAGTGCATTGTAACAGCCGCCCTCCTCGTGGACACACAGCATTAGTCACAGAGCGTCTCTACAATACAACTGATGAAGTACAAAATAAACTCTCTGCAAAGTTCTGCTGCGTTTATGTTGCACAGGAAAGATAGTTTTCACACTGATATTCTTTATTAAAGTATTCAGGTCAACAAGTCCTAAAAAACTCTTAATCAACCGAATGTAATGTCGTTTAAATAGTTAGACAGAACAGTAACATTTAAGAAACACTAATATTACATTCAAGTAAACTCTATAACATAATTGCTCCGTGTGTGTGTGTGTGTGTGTGTGTGTGTGTGTGTGTGTGTGTGTGTGTGTGTGTGTGTGTGTGTGTGTTACATGTAGCTCTTCTCAATGACATGTTGTTCAGGCGGTTCTATGAATACAAACACTCACAGCAGCATGATTACAGAGCCCTCTGATAACCTATGAGGTGTTGTTGGAGGTTTCTGTATCTGCACTGCAGCGCATCGAGCTCTCTACGCCGCCGCCGCACTGAACCTCCAGATGAAAGAGAGGATAAGAAGGAGAGGAAGGAGGGCGGTGACGAGCAACAGAAAGCCGTGGACGAGCGTGTATATTCAAGTTTTTAAAAAGGCATTAGAAGTAAAAACCGTTCAGGTATCGAACCGGAGAGCTGCTTCTATTCATCTGCTGATTGTTCATCTGGATGAATGGTGACACACTGTGTGTTGATCGGCGTTTTAAAACGTATAATTCCACCTGATGAAGTGTTGAAGATCTCTGAGAGGAAACTGGAGGACAATAAAAGCAGTGATTACGGCGACTCAATGGTGCTCACAATAACACTTCAAACAACAATGAAGCGTCTTCACAGATCTACAGGTTGTGAAAACGTGCACTGCTACGTGATCACATGATCACCTGTTCAGATATTATTATTATTAAGAGGCTGCACACATTTAAATCTCTTCCTGATCTTTTCGACCTAAAATCACAACCAAAGTTGTGCATTTGTGATCTAAAGTCATCAGTCAGCCAACGGCCCCAAAGAAACACCTGCATTCATCAGCAGAGCTCTGATCGTAGGTCCTCTGCTCATTAAACGCTCCAGAAACAGGCAATAACACAAATATATCAATATATTCATGTCTCTTTAGGTTCTTTATTGACATCCAGAGGTCAGTATGAATGTTGGATGTTTAAACATCCCAACAAGAACTTTGTTTCGTGACTAAACTTTAAAACTCTCTTGGGACTATTTCTTTGGTGGAAAGTAGTTCCACTGAAAACTGTTGACAGTGAGGTTTGTGGAGAAATCTCACAGAGAGATATTTGAAAATATGGACAAATAAAACCAAAACTACGAACTTGTTTTAATGCTGAAGATGTGACTCATAGAATGTTGGTCTGTCCACACTTTGGCCTAACGTCTATAATGTCTTTGAATCTTTGGGTTAAATCTACCCATCATCTCACAAGTGGGTAATACAGAAGCAGATTCCATCGTGCTCCACTGTTTCTACTGAATCTAAAAGTGACGGGTGATGGTGGATTGAACCAAACAATCAGAACAAAGGTTCTCCTGCAAAATAAAAGTAGAAACAAAGAAATTAGCTTGATTTTGTTGAGCCGCACACAATCAAATAAATATAGTTTAAAAGTTTCTGAAGACTCAGATCACAGATGGATGTCATCATCCTAAAATTATCCAGAGGACAACGGGAGACTAAAGCAGGAGTTCAGACCAACCATCATGTTCAGTGGACCGTCCCACGTGAACACACACACACACACACACACACACACACACACACACACACACACACACACACACACACACACACACACACACACAACGGCATACTCAAGTGGAGCTTCAGCATCCAGGAGCTCTGACGGGCAGAGAGGAGAGACGGAGCTGGTGCAATGTGGGCCAACAACAGCAACAGCAACAGCAACACAGCAACAAAGCAACACATCGTGCAGTCGCTGTTCAGGTTCAAGGTCTCACACCGGACCACCTCCCATACTGCCAACTCCCTCTTGAGAATGTACTAGAGATTAACTCACAGAGCTGCTAGCACTCTTAGTCTAAATGTCCAGTTTAATCACGAAAGAGAGCCCATCATTACTGTAAGTAATGGATAAACAAAGTCAGAGATGTCTCACTCCTTTGGAAATATGACGCCTGAAAAGTTAAGACAATACCACGTTTCCCCCACAGAGAAAATGTCTGTTTCCTCCGTGTCTCTGTTCTTTTCTCAAAGCCTCCTCCCTCATCCTTCCTCACCCTCTCTCTTGGTCTCCCTCACATCAGCCCCTCCATCAAACACAAACCTGACCTTAAAGAGAAGGATGCTCTTTAACTCTGCTTGAAATGTGAACCCTGTGAGGTTCTGTCTTTAAGCTGCAGCTGTTTTCTAAAGCGTAGATGACTGAGCCGTCCCTGAAGTGGACAGCAGCAACAAAACACAAAGACAGAGAAAGAAGGAAAGTAGAAGAGACCAGAGAAACCTCCGCCCCTCAAAAATAGATCCCCAAATACTGCAGCAGAGAAGATCCGGCGTTAAGCCAGCTCTGCTTTTTCACACTGAAGTGAAGAAGTTTTGTTGCATAAACCTAACTACATATTTCACCGTCTTTATTAAACCTAACTTAGTTGTTTCCTGTGAGTTTATTTTAAAAGACTGCATGCATATAACGAGTTCTGACACCCCTTCAATCCGAGGCCTCCTATTGGTCGGGTTTGATTATGTGCCCGGCCAGTTATTTGGCTTCGTGTTGTCCGGTTGCCCTGAAGACGAAGAATTAGACCCAGTGCGTGTGTGTGTGAGGGACATAAACGCTGTCCAGGAGGTGGTGATCCATTTCACATGTGAAGGATGACAGATGATGAAGAAGAAGAAGAAGAACCAGACTCCATCCATCCACATCTCTTTTTCTCTCCATCTCTGGTGTTGAGTTGTATTTCAACGTATTGAGTCTGGAGGTCGCTGCTCTGTCTCCTGTCAGTTTGGATCTGTGTTCTTTTATAAACCTCCAGCCAACCATCACTCTGAATCCCACACTGAGCAGACTGTACGTGCACATGCTTCCCGCCAATTATTTTATTGAATTAAATCCCGTTCGGAGCCTTTTTCACGCCCACCCTGATAATAATTCATGGCCGAGACAACTAGCTTCTGTGTTTCGGCAAACTAAAGCTCTGAAAATGGTCAAATCTAAAACGTTTATGCTAATCTGACAGATAGAAGTCATACTATACTATTTTAAATTATCGTCCCTAACGGCCGCCGTCCCGTCCCTGCAGCACACACTAGTTCACCTCAGGCTTCCTGCTGATCCTCCATCTAACATCTGAGTCTGCGGGTGTCGTGCTTTTAGTTTCAGTTTTAGTCCGACTGAGCTCTTGCTTGCCTGAATGTGTGACTGCTGTTGATCGCTCTCGTGTGCAGCTCGCCGGCACACAGGTGATGGAGTAGACGTTGCCAAGCAACAGCAAGAGGGCCTCTCACTGCAAAAAAAAAAGAAAGTGTGCAATCACCACGTAGAGGAGCTCTCCGGTGACTAGCACTACAACTCTCTGCGGCTGAAGTTGAGTTCAACTGTTAAAAACACTAAAAACTCAAAGCCGTCAAAGGAAAAAGCTGACTGTGGATGGATGGTCCGCTCTTGGCGGACGACATCTCTGCAGCCCGGTAGCCGGTACGCCGGGTCGTGGCCCAGCCCAATCGCTGCTCTCGTGTTCACCGGATGAGACTCTGGACCACAGAGATGAAGGATCGGATCAATGAGAACCAAAGTACCATCCGATCCCACCTCCACCTCCCCCACCACCGCCTCCTCCTCCCCCACCACCGTCTCCTCCTCCCCCGTCTCCCTGCTGCTCGGCCTGATCAGGCCTGACAACAGCGTTCACTATTCATTAGGAGAAGTTAGCGGAGGACCTGGAAGCCTCGGGCACAGGTGGGGATGGAGAGGACATCCAGGACTTCAACAAGGGCCAGGAGACACGCACACGTTGACTGGATGGAAATTAGTCTTAAGAAGTTCAGACCATTATGAGCGGTAGTTAAGCACAGAGTAAGTGAAGGTTGAGGAAATCTTTGAATGCAGAGAACTCAACGGAAAAGACGTAGAAGGTAATCAAAGAGGAACATTTTAACATTTGAACTTTACCCACAAAATGATTCTGTAGATCAGTTACTCGCCTTGAATTCTTGAAGAAAGCTTTTTCTCTTAAACCTCCACAAAGAACGAAGAACCCAAAACAACGAATTGAAGTAAATGGTGTCCGCTGTATAAACTGCTGCAGTTTAATCCAAGTCTCATTTATCCAGGCGTATGCTCACATCTTCACTGATCGTTGTGTGGATGAAGTTTCCTTTAAAGTGAAGAGAACTCGTATTGAAGTGGTTCATTTGGTGATGAAGCTAATAACCTCAAACTGAATTCAGTGATGGAAGGTAACATTACGACCTCCAAGGCATTCACGGTGACGGACCTTTTGGATGCAAAATAAAGAGTTTAAGAGAGAAGTTACATAAGTACATTTGTAATGTAGGAGTATTTTATATTGCTTTATATTGCTGTTGTTCATTTACTGATGCTGATGAAACTAAGTATGTTTGCTTCATCAGCACTGAATGAGAGCTCTCTCTCTCTCTCTCTCTCTCTCTCTCTCTCTCTCTCTCTCTCTCTCTCTCTCTCTCTCTCTCTCTCTCTCTCTCTCTCTCTCTCTACCCCACGTCACATACGTGTGTTGAACCTCTCAAACGTTTTCCTATTCACCATGTGTTCCCACTGGAGGCCTCCAGCAAGATGTTACATCCATGTAAACTGATTAAACACACACTCGGGTGCTGCCAGTCGAGATACAGTCTGCTGTGCGGAGCTGAACAAATCCTGAAAATGAATTATTGATCCTTACACTCGTGTAGCCGGAGCTCTGTGTGTTTCCTTCCTCTGTGTCTCACTCATCTCCACCAAACATGACACTCTGACGCTCTGCATGCTTTGCTTTCTTGTAGCTTTCACTGAGAGATATCGTTACATTCATGAATGAACGAGAGAGATATCGTTACATTCATTAATGAACGAGAGAGATATCGTTACATTCATGAATGAACGAGAGAGATATCGTTACATTCATGAATGAACAAGAGATATCGTTACATTCATGAATGAACGAGAGAGATATCGTTACATTCATGAATGAACGAGAGAGATATCGTTACATTCATGAATGAACAAGAGATATCGTTACATTCATGAATGAACGAGAGAGATATCGTTACATTCATGAATGAACGAGAGAGATATCGTTACATTCATGAATGAACGAGAGAGATATCGTTACATTCGTTAATGAACGAGAGATATCGTTACATTCATTAATGAACGAGAGATATCGTTGCATTCATGAATGAACGAGTGAGATATCGTTACATTCATTAATGAACGAGAGAGATATCGTTACATTCATGAATGAACGAGAGAGATATCGTTACATTCATGAATGAACGAGAGATATCGTTACATTCATGAATGAACGAGTGAGATATCGTTACATTCATTAATGAACGAGAGAGATATCGTTACATTCATTAATGAACGAGAGAGATATCGTTACATTCATGAATGAACGAGAGAGATATCGTTACATTCGTTAATGAACGAGAGATATCGTTACATTCATTAATGAACGAGAGATATCGTTACATTCGTTAATGAACGAGAGATATCGTTACATTCATTAATGAACGAGAGATATCGTTGCATTCATGAATGAACGAGTGAGATATCGTTACATTCATTAATGAACGAGAGAGATATGGTTACATTCATAAATGAACGAGAGAGATATCGTTACATTCATTCATGAACGAGAGAGATATCGTTACATTCATTAATGAACGAGAGATATCGTTACATTCGTTAATGAACGAGAGATATCGTTACATTCATGAATGAACGAGAGAGATATCGTTGCATTCATGAATGAACGAGAGAGATATCGTTACATTCATTAATGAACGAGAGATATCGTTACATTCATTAATGAACGAGAGAGATATCGTTGCATTCATGAATGAACGAGAGATATCGTTACATTCGTTAATGAACGAGAGATATCGTTACATTCATTAATGAACGAGAGAGATATCGTTGCATTCATGAATGAACGAGAGAGATATCGTTACATTCATTAATGAACGAGAGAGATATCGTTACATTCATGAATGAACGAGAGAGATATCGTTACATTCGTTAATGAACGAGAGATATCGTTACATTCATTAATGAACGAGAGATATCGTTACATTCATTAATGAACGAGAGAGATATCGTTACATTCATGAATGAACGAGAGAGATATCGTTACATTCGTTAATGAACGAGAGATATCGTTACATTCGTTAATGAACGAGAGATATCGTTACATTCATTAATGAACGAGAGAGATATCGTTACATTCATGAATGAACGAGTGAGATATCGTTACATTCATTAATGAACGAGAGAGATATCGTTACATTCATTAATGAACGAGAGAGATATCGTTACATTCATGAATGAACGAGAGAGATATCGTTACATTCATGAATGAACGAGAGAGATATCGTTACATTCGTTAATGAACGAGAGATATCGTTACATTCATTAATGAACGAGAGAGATATCGTTACATTCGTTAATGAACGAGAGATATCGTTACATTCATTAATGAACGAGAGATATCGTTGCATTCATGAATGAACGAGAGAGATATCGTTACATTCATTAATGAACGAGAGAGATATCGTTACATTCATGAATGAACGAGAGAGATATCGTTACATTCATTCATGAACGAGAGATATCGTTGCATTCATGAATGAACGAGAGATATCGTTACATTCATTAATGAACGAGAGAGATATCGTTACATTCATTCATGAACGAGAGAGATATCGTTACATTCATTCATGAACGAGAGAGATATCGTTACATTCATGAATGAACGAGAGAGATATCGTTACATTCATTAATGAACGAGAGATATCGTTGCATTCATGAATGAACGAGAGATATCGTTACATTCATTAATGAACGAGAGAGATATCGTTACATTCATGAATGAACGAGAGATATTTCGTTACATTCATTAATGAACGAGAGAGATATCGTTACATTCATTCATGAACGAGTGAAACACAACAAGAGGAGCGACTGCCTGTCAAAACTTTGAAACTTGACATTTTTTTCCTGTACAAGCGAACGTTGTTTTGAATATTTATGTTCCTGCGAGGATAAATAATAATATTCAATGTTTACTTTCTGTGATCTTTTGACCATCACATCAGAACTCCTCTGAGAGCAGCACTTTGTTACACAGACACGTTTCACTAACCAGTCCTCCAATTACAAAGAAGTGAACTCAACATGCTGAATCTGATTCTCTTTAAGTTGCATTAATGAACCTTATTGTCCTCTTGAAGAGGACGTCCTCTCTCCATGTGCGCTTCATGCAGAGCAAATACTCGACATTCTGCCAACAAGTGTTTACTTTGGCTGGAAGTCATTTCAACACATTTCACTGCTGAACAGCTGAATAGCTGAACAATAAAGCATATTTAAGTACAATTATATTTAGGATTATAAAACAAAAACTGTCAATAACGCTGCATATTGCAGGAGAGATTCTTTAACCTCGACAGCTCAACGATATGATCAGAACAGACGTAAACCCTCACGTCTCTCTTTAGGAGTCAACAACACTCATCAGAGCTCGTCTAAGAATACACAACATTGTGTTAATAAGAGTTTACATAAGATGTGCATCTGTGCGTTTGGTTTTCAGAGAAGAGTCCTCGGTGAAGAAGCTGCTGGTTGAGAAAGAAAGAATGAATAAATGAGAGCGGACTCTGAGCTCGGAGGCGGCGGCATCGAGGAGGATCAGAGCGAGCAGCGTGAGTTGGCTGGAGCTGTGCTGCACTGACTGACAGGTGAGAGTAGCTGCAGGGCGAACACACACACACACACACACACACACACACACACACACAAACTTGCCCTTGTATGCATCACATTAAGATAACAATGACACCACTTTCCTCTGACCAGCGCTGCACTCTCACAGAAGATCATCCATCAGCCAAAACATGTCCAACTACAGAAGAGACAGAAGACTCTCACAAAGATGTTAGAGTTGTCTCCTCTTGTTGTTCTCTGTGGTTTTGTCTCATACTTTGTTTCTTTCTGGTCGTTTTGTGTCTCATTGTGGTTATTTGCCCCTTTTTGTGCTTGTTGCGAGTTTCTTTATGTGTTGTGTGTCTCTGTAGTCGTTTTGTGTCAAACAAATATTCCCCAAATGTTGGTGTTTTCCTTGAAGAAAAAAAGACTTGTTTTAAGACTCAGAAGATGACTTGATGAGCCACGTCGAGGTGTTTGCAGTGTTGGGTTGCAGATATCCCCTCGTACCTCCAGTGATGAGTGCAAACAAAGGCTGACAAAATGTTTCATAACTTACAGATAATGTGGAACGTTAGCTACCAACACTGTCTGAGACATAATATGTTCATGTGTTTATCAGCCACTCTTATTGCACTTTAAGCTAAAAGGAACGAAACAGCTCAAACATTCAGTTTTAATAAAGAAAATTCTGCCTGCGTTAATATCTGGAGCTCGTTAAAAACCACTCGGCAAAAAGCAGAAACCACACTAGACTCTGTGCACACATCAATACAACTCCAACAGAGTAATGAAAACAGACCCGAGCTCTCAGCTTAATGCAAAGAGCACAAGGTTTGATATTGAAACATTCTCACACACACACGCACACACACGCACACACACGCACACACACGCACACACACACACACACACACACACACACACACACACACACACACACACACACACACACACACACGCACACACACGCACACACACACACACGCACACACACACGCACACACGCACACACACGCACACACACACACACACACACACACACACACACACACACACACACACACTATAAAGCTGGCTGTTCAGAGCTGGTGTAATAGGTCGTCTATGTAACAAGGAGTTCATCTTCAATAAAGGGTTCATTATGCTTCAAACTAAGTGATTCTTGATGAATCTTTGTAGCGACACTCAAACACTCAGAACATTATACTTTTATTGTATTGAACCGATGAATGTTTGATGCGTCACAGAAGAACAAACTGTTGCACACGTTAACCTCGTTAACCTCGTTAACCTCGGTCAGGATAACCGATGATGTGATGTTCAGTGAGGTCATGCAGACTAGACACCATGCATATATCAATGATTATGGGTCTGCCACCTCTCCTCTAAAATGCATTCATCAGCTGTTTTTGATTACATTTGCTGTTTAAATAAACTCGGACTTTATGTTTCTCTATTTCACTTGTAACCGTTACGTTCATAATAAAAAGAGAAAGAAAACTCAGAACCCTACATGTGTTGAGAGTTTGATTCACAGGTGAATATATTATTTATTGAAAGCACGATATCGTGTTATATGTTGTCATCGAGATATCAAATGACCTAAAGAAAGACGATTAACAGCCTTAATAGTTCTTAATGTGAACTAATTAAACTGAAATTACATTACAGTCATTTAGCAGACGCTTTTATCCAAAGCGACTTACAATTCAGAGTCTATCACATTTCTACACCGTAGGCACAGCTACGGGAGCAATTTTAGGGTTAAGTGTCTTGCTCAAGGACACATCGACATGCGACTAGCAGAGCCGGGGATTGAACCGCCGACCCTCTGATTGAAAGACGGCCCTGTTGTCCACTTAGCCACAGTCGCCCACATGATTGAAATGATTGATATTTTCTGGCTTTTATGTATTATTAACTCTGACTTTATAAACTGTTTCTATGCTATTGTTTCAGTATTTTTATATGTTTTATTATTTATTTATTGCGCTCTAATTTTCCTTCTTTTTACTGTTTGAGTCTCTTCAGCTTCTCTCCATCGTCGTGTTGTCGATCATCTGTAAAGCACTTTGAATTGGAATTGATTTGTTTGGAAGCTGCTGAATGGAAACAACTTGACTGACTGAATGAGGGTCTTGATACTCAAACAGAGGCTTACAGTCGTGTGATTGGTTCCTCTCGTTTTCTTTATTCTTCTCTACCAACAGACACGTTGAGCAGCATGTTTCTCCTGAAGTGTTTCAATCAAACCTGCTCATCAAGGCGAGCCAAATCGTGTAACGAAACGCCGTTAACTTCCATCTAACAAGAGACAAATGAACCCAAAGATGAGTTAGTTTGGATTCACAACAGTCGAGTCTATTCAAAGAGGACTCCTGCTGTGTGAGAGCGGCATGAAAACAAATCAATAACTTACTGTTCAGCAGACAAAGGACCAAATGTAGAGCAGCTAAATGGGAAAGAATGAGTAGTTTTCTTTTGTGAGTTTTGAATTAGAAAAGCTGAATAAAAAGTATCTCAGCGACTCCTTTAGGCAGTTATCATCACACTTAACGCAATATGGAAGTGCTGGTTGGTTTTACTTCATGTTTTGTCAGTTAAAGTCAGATGTGACAAAGAGAAACAGATGTTTCAACTGAACGGAGCCGGCTTGTGTTCTGCAGTCAGTGAACGTCTCTGATTGGCCGAGCAGAACACCGCTGGCTCATCAGCTGAACAGAATGGACCAGAATACCAACCACACATCATCACAACATCATCACACACACAGCAGTACTTCTATACTTGTGAGGACCCTCATGGACAGAATACATTCCTCACCTCTGACCCCTGAACTCTACATCCACCTGCAGTGAGTCCGTGTGGAGAATCAGGTGGAATCACAGTGACACCACATGCTGAGAAAAACTCAACATGATGCTTCAGCTCGTTACAGCGAGTGTGTGTGTGTGTGTGTGTGAAAATAAAAGCATTAACTGAATGACAGAAAAGAGGGAATGTGGCAGAAAGATGAAGACAGAAATCTGCTCGTCATTAAAAAATTAATTTCAAGCCAGCAGGCCATGCCTACAGCGAGTCTGGCTTTCAATGATTCATTTATGTTTACACCGATCCCACAGGAGGACTCTGTGCGTGTGTGTGTGTGTGTGTGTGTGTGTGTGTGTGTGTGTGTGTGTGTGTGCGTGTGTGTGTGTGTGTGTGTGTGTGTGTGTGCCGATGGCAGCTTGGTTACAGTGAAACAACACAAAGAGCTCTTCTTTATGCCGGTATGTTGTAGAGGTGTTGCACTGATTTGTGGCGATGAACAATGTTGAGGAAGGATCCCTTTCAGCCTGAAAATATTCTATATTTTTCTCATTGTCAACAAATGCAAAAAGTGTATTTGTTGGGGACTATTTTCAGCGGCGGATTAATACACATTTGGTGCATTTGCGGCAGCAGGACGGTGTACGTGGGACTGAGTCTGAATAAACTACACAGTGCAACAGTGAGGCTCACTGGTGTGTTGAGTAACGGAGCTTTATGACACAACAAACGCTCGAGTCTGAACAAACAGAAGAATGACGGATGACGTGTATTTGCGTGTTCCCTGAAAGTCCGTTTAAGTCTTTAACGTCAGCACAACAGAAAGGTAAAGGAAGAAACGTTTCATAATCTTTCTGCTAGTTTTTGAGTTGAGCCGATACAAATCCTCCATATCGGAAGTAATAAAAAGTCTCATCAGGAGTTCTGATCCGGTAAAAGTGAACCGGCGGCCGCTCTGTTTGGCCTCCTCCTTCCAGCCCTCTTTTATAACACCTTTGTGTTTCCTCTCTCCATCGCAGCCGTCCTGATCCACAAGACCCTCGTCTTCCTCTTCATCGCTGTCCTTCTGTCAGCCTCCTTCACAATGAGCAGAACATTGCATCTCTGAAAACTGGGTCATTAATGGTTTGAGAATAAGAACAGGAATGGGCAGATGAATCTTGTTCCAGTGTACCTACTGCCTTTTATAAACCAGGAGCTGAACAGGGATTTAGATCCAGCATCCGTTTGCAGCCTTTTACATGGAGGGCAGTGATTTCATCAGTTACATCAATGGTTGTCCATCTATGCATCCATTTTTCTGCTTCTTATCTACAATGTTTCCCCGGGCACATTCTCCGGCTGCAGGGACCCGACGCTGAAGAAGCTGCTCCTCCTCCTCCTCCTCCTCCTCCTCCTCCTCCTCCTCCTCACGTGTCCCTAAAACAGTCAGCACGCTTCTTCACACAACTGGTCGGATGGTTGAATAGCTTCAGAAAGCGTGGACTCAGAGGGAGCTGTGTCCGACCACAGCAGCAGTACGACCCGACTCTCTGCTGTATCTCCTTCTCATGTGAACAACTCAACGTGTCCTCAAACAAAAGCTCGGAGGATTTCTTAAGAAAAACTAACTCCTCACGTTTCGTGTGTTTTCCTTCAAAAGTCCAGCATCACGTGTCACCTTCTACTCGTTACGCGCATACAGTCTGACCTTATGCGCGTAACCCTACCCCATTAGTAAGGTTTAGGAAAAGGACCAGAACTACATTACGTGACGAATGCATCAACATTGACTCCTCGTTTCACACGGGGAACCAACAGCGGCCTTCGCTGGACTCATCCACCTGTTTACTGTTGCTGTCTTCATTCTGTTCCCTTCATGATTTTGTGGACGACACACATAATAATTGTACCCAGTAAAGAACTACGATGCATCATTGTTCATGGGTACAGATAGGAATGCTGGAGGAGAACAGCCTCTAACAGCGGAGGTGACTGGATGGTTTTGGTCTGTTCCAGCAGCAGATTAGGGTCCTTGGTTCTAAAGAGCGACACATTCAACAAGCACACACGTGTGTTTCAAAGTGTGCACAAACAGTACAGGGTAGTTGAAGTGTGATCCTGTCTTGGCCGATGTATGTTTTATGTTTCTCCTCACCGCTCTATACTTTCTTCCACCTTATTTTCTCTTCCAAACGTTCCTCTCAGTCTGCTGTGGTGCAGCCTCCTCTGTGCTCCTCTTCTTTCTCTTCTTCATCCGTCTGTCTTTCTGTCCGTCCATCGCTGTGTCAGACCGGGCTCTCCCTCTTCTAAACCGCGGACATGGCAGCAGCCTACTTCCCCCCCCCCCCCCCCCCCCCCCGACACAAAAATCCACGGGGGACAGAATTCCGCATTGCATGTTAAATTATTGATGAAGCGTCCCCTTCCTCTCCTCTCCCCTGAGGCTTGGTGCTGTGGGACGCTGAGAGAAAACCAAAATCTCTGAGGACTCCCTCTGCATCTCGACACACAGCCGGCTGCAGGTACCGACGGGCTCATCTGGCCCCAACGTGACAGCTCACACTCACAGACAGGACGTACTGGAGGAGGAAATAAACTTTACACGGTAGAAGGATATCTGAGGGATCAACTCATATCCCTGTGAAAGTGCTCACTGACACAAAAACACAACACACACACACACAACTTAATAGTTGGACAGCAGTCTTAAGTACTAACAGTGGCCCCTAGAGGCTGGAAACGTCATTACACCTTCTAATAAAAAGAGACGATCTCAAATCTCCACTTACTGACTTTCTACCAGAGCTTTCAGTCTTCATCTGGGCTGTGATGAGGATGGATCATGTGAGCTTATCATTTCATCCACAGCACTCTGAGGACTTTCCTTTGCTACAGTTTAACAAAACAAACCCAACTCAAGGTCCACTCACTCGATAGTTCTGGAGCTTTCAACCAGTCTTGAAGATAGAATACTCATGACTTATATATTTACTGATTTAGTAACTCGATTTCTTATGTATTTATTTGAAGCTCTCTGGTGTTTGTCCTCTCTGAGACTGGAGACGCTGTCCGTGGTGCTGAAAGTACCTGAAGACTCGTAACACACCGTCACACACACACACGCACACACACACACACACAGACACAGACACAGACACAGACACACGCACACGCACACGCACACACACACACACAGACAGAACTGTTCGGACACTATTAATTAGCCCATCGTCCCCCACAGAGGAGGAAGTACAGACATCACCTGGAGAAACCTTTAATTGGAATGAAAACCTGCATGTTGTCGGCGCCCCGCGGCACATGGAATATGTTTTTAATAATTGATGTTAAGATCCCCTCTATTGTGCCCGTTTTTAACAATAAGAATAATATGGATGGATTTCAGTCAAGTATATCTGTAAAGCCCAACATCCCATGAAATGTCGGAATGTTTTACAACTAGCCAACCTTCTACAAGGAGGAACTCACAAATACATTTATTTATTATGTATGAGCTTTCTTAATCGAAGGTTTCTCTTCTGAAGAGGTTTCTACTGAACACACAGAACACACTTAGGAGTTAAAACGTGTGTAATTCACATTGTGTAGACGGATAACCTTTAGATTTATTCATGTATTTATTTGTAGTACCTACTTTGTCACTTAAATAACTTGATCAAGTGAGATGTTTCTGTAACGGATCTGGCAGCTCATAGTTTTTAATGTCAGTAGTAATCATGATCATTCTAAAGTGAACATTACAGTTTGTTTATTGAGCTCAAAAAGGTGGAAATTATTTTGCTGAAGTGCTGAAGTACAATGTTGAGGTGTGTACTTTACATTTATGTAACGCTATACTTTTACTACATTTCAGAAGATCTCCATCAGAGGAACTAAACGGTATATAAAAGAATATAATTAACTTTACTTCAACCAATAAAACGCTGCTTACATGTGAAGTCATTCATTATGAAAACACTCTAAAAGGTTATTGATTTCACAAGCGTGTCAGAGAACCACGGTGGCCTTCAGGTAAACTAACACGTGAACAGAGCCAGTGTTTGGTTTGTCCCTTCTGGGCTCCTGTAGAAACATGGAGGACTCTGAAGAGGACCTGCTCCCTTTGTAGATATGCAGGACTCAATCCAAGCCAACGAAGACATTTACTTTACGTATTTTCAGGTGATTAAAAACATAATTATGAATTTCTGCTAATAGATCCTCTGTTACACACTGGTCCTTTAACTAAAACTTTGCTTTGCCGGACTTTTACCTTATGGAGTCATTTTTACACTGTGTGTGTGTGTGTGTGTGTGTGTGTGTGTGTGTGTGTGTGTGTGTGTGTGTGTGTGTGTGGTCCCTGCTGAGTATTAAAAGTGGAACAGCAGCTGGTTTGAGCTGCTGTCTCAGTCTGTCAGTCCTGTTATTAGACAACGCTGCCTAACTAACAAACTGCTGTGCTGTTTACTGCCACAGGGGATACAGATGACACACACACACACACACACACACACACATCAACTCCCCTCCTCTGATCTTATAAGCACAGAAACAAGTCAAAATAAAGTCAGTCACTTGTTCTCATCACACAAACACAAAAGTGTGCTCACTTTTAAAAACACTGTAAATGCAGATCCCGTGTGTGAGTGTGTGTGTGTGTGTGTGTGTGTGTGTGTGTGTGTGTGTGTGTGTGTGTGTGTGTGTGTGTGTGTGTCATGATCTTTTCACAAGAACAATTTAGAGATGAAGAATTCCTCTCATATTAAAAAGCATCTTGATTGTTGACGGATGAGTTTTGTGCGGTAAAAGACTCACTTCTGTTTGATTCATGTGAACGAGACACATGATTCATAATCAGTGAATATTGTAGCTGAATGCAGAGGGAATCGTCATGACGCAGCAGTGAGTTTATGGAGGTTCTGGCTAACGTGTTAGCACATTGCTGCTGACCATCAGGTCCAGAACACATAGAGCAGCATCATGTTCCTGATATAAATATTTATATGACTGAGTTCAACTCATCAGAGCCACTGGTTGGTGAGACGCCTGGTTTGAGCTGAAAGGTCACGTGTTTACAGCCAGAGTTTCCTGAAGCAGGACAGAGAGCCTCAGCGGCGTCGTCGCTCTGTAATAAAGAAACGGTCGATCTTTACCGTCACAGATGTAGACGACAGAGGTGGAGCAGCGAGGGAGACGTCTTCAGGCTATGAATAATGCAGGCTTCAGGAGAACGCTTTGACAGCATGTCAAAACATGTCATTCTGA